>NC_082402.1:13695145-13917645 GCF_031168955.1 Gadus macrocephalus | reverse complement strand
GGTGAGAACTTTCATTTCTGCCTAATTCCCTCCTTTGGGTTCAAATAGCTTATTTCAACATACATGATTTGTGTTGGTGTATTACTACACCCCGCCCTTCCCCAAAGTAATAGAGAGAGACCATTGTCTTATTACTTTTCTCAATGCATCACAACCCCTAATTGGACAGCGATTATGATTAATTAATACATGACATTGTAATTGCAATACATTTGCAATACATCCAATGATGACTAACTCCGCCCCCTGGTCCCTGCAGGGCTCGGCCAAGCTGGAGAAGGCGGAGATCCTGCAGATGACGGTGGACCACCTGAAGATGCTTCAGGCCAGCGGGGGGAAAGGTGTGTGTAGGGGGGGGGGGGGTGGTCTAGCTTGTTGACCTTCATCCTTGATTTTTGTACTTAGCTTGGATCAAGTGTCACTTATTCCGCAGAATGCACCCTGATACCTGAACACAGTGTCCATTTACAAACTGTTTCATCCAACATGAAAGCCAATTTTACACACCATTTCACATCAAGTTAAAGTTGTTCTCTGTTGACATCACAAGCACAACAGGGTTTTCGCTAGAAAGAGTTAGAAAGTCATTCAAGCAGCAAGACAGTAAACCAGCCATTCAACCAGCCAGTAAGATAATAAGTAAGTCAGTAAGACAGTCAGTCAGACAGACAGTCATCCAGCTAGTCAGCCAGTCAGCACTACAATCAAAACAGCCAGTCAGCCAGATAGTCAGGCGGTCAGTCAGTATAAGTCAACCAGCAAGCCAGTCAATCAAAACAGCCAGTCAGCCAGATAGTCAGTCGGTCAGTCAGTATAAGTCAACCAGCCAGCCAGTCAATCAGACAGCCAGTCGGCCAGACGGTAGCCCAGTCATTCAGTGTAGCAGTCAGTCGGTCACCCACTGTGTTTACTGGCATTGGGTCGGATGAAGCAACACCGCAGCCATTCAGTTTGACAGGAGGGGGGTGAGGTGATGGGGGCCGATAGGGAGGTGGGGGCTGAGGGACGCTAGTCCGAGGCCGCCTCTCAGAGGCCGCCTCTCAGAGGCCGCCTCTCGGCTCCGTTTGTTTGGCTGGATGAAACCACCTGTGGCAAGCAACACACACACACATATGCACGCACACGCACAAAAACATAAATGTGTGGGCACACACACCAACACACACAGGTCTGCAGTCCCCTTGCTGCGGCGGGACAGGAGGCTTCCTGAAGAGTGTGTGTGTGTGTTTATGAAGTGTTTGAAGATCGCATGCACACACATGTTCAGATGCGTTGGTGCTTGTCAATGAGTGTGTGCTTGAGCGGCTGCATGCTGTGTTTATGTGTCTGCAAAAAAAAATGGTGATATACAGTGGACGACTGCTTCATCCTGACAAGAAATAAACCCCTCCCTTTACCGCCTGTCCCTCGCTCCCTCAGGTTATTTCGACGGCCACGCCCTGGCCCTGGACTTCCTGTCCCTGGGCTTCAGGGAGTGTGTGTCCGAGGCCTCCCGCTTCCTGGGCTCCGTGGAGGGCCTGGAGCCCAGCGAGCCCCTGCGCCTGCGCCTCCTGTCCCACCTCTCCTCCTGCGCCTCCCACCGCGACGCCGCCGCCATGACCCTCCTGGCCCCTCCTCTGCCCCCCCCGACGCCCCCCCCGCCGCACCACCACAACCACCACAACTACCACCACCACCATCACCCGGCCCCGCCCTTCCCCTGGACCGCAGCGGCGGCCGCCGCCGCCATCGCCACGGCAACCGCCTTCCACTCCTTCCCCCCCCCCACCGCGTTCGGACTGAGCGTGCTCCCCGGCGGTGGGGCGGCGGGAGGAGAAGGAGGAGGTGCAGGGAGGGGCTGTGGCGGTTTCGCCCCCCACAGGATGGGGGAGGTGTTGCAGCGTAGCCCGTCGGTCTCCACGCTAAGGTCCTTCTCCTCCTCCTCCTCCTCCTCCTCCTCCGACGTCACCTCCACCTCCTCGCCCTCCGTCTCCTCCTCTACCTCCTCCCTCAGAAGCTCCAGCCTGCTCTGTTGCACCTCCTCATCCAGCAGCTCCAGCTCTCTGCTGCCCCTCTCCCCGGTGGTACAGCCCTCACCCCTCCTGCTCTCTGGCGGGTTCAACCACGTCGCCTCCTCCCTCCCCCCTTCCTCCCTCTCCTCCCACAGCCCCCCCATCTCCTCCACTTCCTCTTCCTCCACCCCCCTCACCTCCTCCGCCCAGTGCAAGCACTACAGACCTTGGGGGAGAGAGGTTGGCGCATGCTGACCCCCCACACACACTTTACTGGCTACTAGCATCCCCTAGCTAGCTAGTTTAGCTCAATAATCTCATTTATATGACTACATTCTAAGACTTACTGACTGTTTTATCTGGCTGGTTTAAAAACTGCTACCTACCAAACCGCCTTACTTTGCTGGATTTATAACAGCTGGTTTGTAATCGCATTGATTAACCAGGAATAACACTGAATGACTGTTGTTGAATTTTTTTACACACCTGCTAATTTTTATGGCTCAACAGATATTATTCACAAGCAGTTTGAGTGACTCTGGCGTTAGCACTGAGGTTTACCAGTACAAATATTAAATATATTTGATATGTTCTTATAATTTTGTTGTTTTTCAAATCTCTAGGTGGAAATATTTTTTTCATTTTCTTCACAAACATTTATAATTTTCAGTCGAACTGCAAACAGGGATGTTCGAAGATTTTTTCAATTTAATTTGAGTTTATATCGAATGTGTTATGGTGAGATGAAAGACGTTACAACTCATTAAATCATGCTTACTAATGTCTAAAAAAGCAGGTGATATTTTCATTCAGCAACGAAATTGTAAAGAAATGTAAATGTACATTTTTACCTTGTTAGCTTTTCTACAAAGAAAAAATATAACAGCTCTTCATCAAATGTTTCCAGCTTAACTTTAACTTGATTAAATCCCTACCGATCCAAAGACCCATCTTTATTATGTCAGGAAAGAAAGCCGACTAATTTACCACATGTGGCTATGAAACCATAATCTCAGTATCTTTTTTCTGACAAATCAACACACAGTGAGCTGTTGTGCTCAGATGAAAACCAACAGATGAAAACCATGATGAATCCATTATTCAGATATGTGGGATCGAGAGAGAGAGAGAGTATTTTGTCAGTTCAGACGATTTACACGCTGGAGTCACCATCGCACTGTTGAGCCATTACTGTAAGAACATCGTCGTCACCAGCATCACTTTCTCCCGTCTGAATGGGGGGCCCTCAAGGGGTAAGGCGGCTGTCTATGGCAAGCCGAATTGTCATTTATTAACTAAGTTTGACTATCCGGAAATTACATTGCAGATATCTGCAATTCAGTTTCACCTAGTCAAAACTAACATTTCGGATATCCGCAAAACTACATTCCTCCTATCCGCAATTGTCATTTCAGATATCCACAAAGACATTCCTCCTAGGCGAAATTGCGTCATTTTCGCCATTCATGTCTATGGGGTTTCTCATTGCGGATATCTACAATTCAGTTGCGGATATCCACTTTGTGAATTACGGATATCTGCAACTGAATTGTAGATATCTGTAATTCCAGTTTGAGATATCTACAATTTGATTCTGACTAGTCATAATTCCAGTTCAAGATATCTTTAATTCACCTCAATTCAAGATATCTACATGTCCCTTTTCAGATATCTATGGCAAGCCGAATTGACATTTATTAACTAAGTTTGACTATCCGGAATTTACATTGTAGATATCAATTCATTCAAGATATCTGTTACGTAGTTGTGACTAGTCGAAACGACAGTTAGAGATATCTGTGACGTAGTTTCGACTAGTCGAAACGATAGTTAGAGATATCTGTAATTCAGTTTTGACTAGGCGAAACTGAATTACAGATATCTGCAATGACTTCACGGAAAACGACATTCAACTCGTCACACATCTTAAATGACAATTGCAGATATCTGTAATTCAGTTTCGCCTAGGCAGAATGAAAGTTAAAGATATCTCAAACGTCATTTGAGTGTTGGGCATTACGTTTTAGATATCCAGAAATACGTAATTTCCCCTTGCCGCCATAATCAAAGAAGAAGTGGGTTCATTTCCGAATGGAATAAGAAAGGAGCAGTCATGGCGTTGGCTGTGATCGAAAAGATCACGAGAAAATATGGAGCGATGTAATCAGTGAATTGTGTGAATGATGATTGAACAAGGAGCTGCTCCGCTCCCGCTTAAAGTAAACGGTCCTATAATTTGTCATTACAGATATCTGAAACGTCATTACAGATATCTGAAACGTCATTTCGCCTAGTCAAAACTCGAATTCAAGATATCTATAATTCAGTTTCGCCTAGGCAGAATGAAAGTTAAAGATATCTACAATTGTAGATATCTCTAATCAAAATTCCTTTCAAGATATCTATAACTTGATAATAGATATCTACAACGTCATTTTGACTAGTCGTAACTACAGTTAGAGATATCTACAACGTCATTTTGACTAGTCGTAACTCCAGTTAGAGATATCTACAACTTCATTTCGCCTAGTCAAAACTTAATTTAAGATATCTGAAAAGGGACATGTAGATATCTTGAATTGAGGTGAATTAAAGATATCTTGAACTGGAATTATGACTAGTCAGAATCAAATTGTAGATATCTCAAACTGGAATTACAGATATCTACAATTCAGTTGCAGATATCCGTAATTCACAAAGTGGATATCCGCAACTGAATTGTAGATATCCGCAATGAGAAACCCCATAGACATGAATGGCGAAAATGACGCAATTTCGCCTAGGAGGAATGTCTTTGTGGATATCTGAAATGACAATTGCGGATAGGAGGAATGTAGTTGCGGATATCCGAAATGTTAGTTTTGACTAGGCGAAACTGAATTGCAGATATCTGCAATGTAATTTCCGGATAGTCAAACTTAGTTAATAAATGTCAATTCGGCTTGCCATACATTGCAGATATCTGTAATTCAGTTTCGCCTAGTCAAAACTGAATTACAGATATCTCTAACTATCGTTTCGACTAGTCAAAACTACGTCACAGATATCTCTAACTGTCGTTTCGACTAGTCACAACTACGTAACAGATATCTTGAATGAAGTTGTTGATATCTACAATGTAAATTCCGGATAGTCAAACTTAGTTAATAAAAGTCAATTCGGCTTGCCATAAAATTACGTATTTCGGGATATCTAAAACGTAATGCCCAACACTCAAATGACGTTTGAGATATCTTTAACTTTCATTCTGCCTAGGCGAAACTGAATTACAGATATCTGCAATTGTCATTTAAGATGTGTGACGAGTTGAATGTCGTTTTCCGTGAAGTCATTGCAGAAACGACTGTTAGAGATATCTGTAATTCAGTTTCGCCAAGTCAAAACTGAATTACAGATATCTCTAACAGTCGTTTCGACTAGTCAAAACTACATTACAGATAGGCCTATCTCTAACTGTCGTTTCGACTAGTCACAACTACATTACAGATATCTTGAATGAAGTTGTTGATATCTACAATGTAAATTCCGGATAGTCAAACTTAGTTAATAAATGACAATTCGGCTTGCCATAGCTGTCCCAGCCAGGCCTGGCGAACCCTGCCCGGTCAGCCTGCCCTCGCGCTGGCTTGTCCCTTTCAAGTGACCGTACGCTCAAAACGCGAGCGATCCTGCGGGACGTCGGTCGATTAATAATAGTGTGCTTCTCTGCAGCATCCTCTTTTCATCCATCCCAAATTACAAAATAGGTTTTAGCATTAGTTAAATAAAGTTAGGATGTCTATTCGATGTATCACACTGTCAAAGTGAAGTGGATTCTGCCCCTGTGACGTCATCTTTTGGTTTTTCTAGCTCTGGCAAACACATTTTAAATCAGGAAGTAGGCCTACCTATTCGTTTATAAAAGAACGCCTAAGAGGCAGCATTACCTACATTTATTTAATCAAGGTACTTTTTTTACATTAATGATTTTGATACCGCTTAGCAATTAGATAGAGAGATAGACCTACAATAAATGTTCAACAAAGCATTTTTGAAATAACTTGACAATTATTACCACAAAACAAGTAGCAAACAAACATGTGGTCTGGGAATCAAAGGAAACAGCAACTGGAAACAGACAGGATTAAAACGAAGAGAGAAGCTCTCACAAAGAAAACAATGAACTGTCTCAGAACATAGAACAGGCACATGTATCAAGTATTACAGCTTCATCTCCCCCACTCCGGAGGGGGTACTAGGGGCTCAGAGGTCATCTCCACCTCTGCAGTGTCCTAACTAGGGGCTAGGAGGTCAGCGCCACCATGTTGTTCGGACTTAAAATCTCAATCCAGTAGCCGTCTGGGTCCCGGATGAAGGCTAGATCTTTCACCTTACCTGCGATGGCGAATGAACAGACACACTTGAATACAATCGATCGATTGAGGTGTTTATAAGTTATTATTTGAAAAACTGGTTATTTGGTTTGATACAGTTCAGTACATTGTATCGATTGAACTTGTTGGTTGGCTAGTAGGTTTATGGATCGTGAGCACCATCTACTGGTGAAAACTAAGACATGCACAAAGCAATGTAAGGCTATACTTCCATTCCTCTATGAAGACACTGGTGGCGTATAGAATAGGTTCCTATTGGAACAGTTATATAAGTGAAAACCCACCAGCTTCAGGCTTCTTGACAAAGGTCACTCCTTGAGCTTCAAACACTTTGCAGGCAGCATAGACGTCAGGAACGGCGATGCCAATATGGCCTGTGGGGGAGGGGGTTTTGGAACATAGGATTAGGCTACATACCTACACACCCATACAACCACAAACACACAGTTACAGGCTGAATAGTACAGTGCAACACATCTCTTTGTGTGGATTCTTGTGTCATTGCAGTTTTCCAAAAATAATTGTGTGTAAGAAGTGTATGTGTGTCTGCATGTGAGGGTTCATTTTTAGAGGAATCCAAGTACGGTAATTATTGTGACTTTCACATAACACAGCTTTTAAATGGGTGTGGGGGGAATAGTTTGTTTTCTCAGATCATGATGTTTTCATGTTCCTGTATTCATGTGTACTTCCTCACCGAAGCCTCTCGGCTCTGAGTTTCCATTATGATGAGACAGATTCTCATCAGACTCCGAACCCCAGTTACTAGAGAGAGAGACGAAGAGAGAGATTGAGAGAGAGAGAGAGAGAGAGAGAGAGAGAGAGAGAGAGAGAGAGAGAGAGAGAGAGAGAGAGAGAGAGAGAGAGAGAGAGAGAGAGAGAGAGAGAGAGAGAGAGAGAGAGAAATACATTTTGAGATGGCAGTTGCTTTTTGATGGTTTCATTTATGTTGCTGGTTCTAAAGGTCAATGGTCGCTTAGTATAAATTAGCCAGAATAATGTTAACACATCACATTCTAGAAAGCTGACAGTTCAAGTAACATTCATATTGATAGTTCTAGTCAGAAGATTGTAGCCTACTAAGGGAGGTTTATGTCCATGGTTCTAGCTGTCCGATGGTACTAATTAGATTTGCATCTTTGGTCAGGTGATAACTTTACAGTGGGGTAGTTTTCATTTGTCACTTGGATGCACTACTTAGTTCTAGTTCAGTGGGAAGAAAACGTATGCAGAAAATCAGTTTGGCGGAAGAACCAAAGTATATAAATGCATATAAAACGAACAAACGCCTGCCTAACAAAGATATTTTTCTGCACTTCTTGCAATGCAACAATTGGTCAGAAATTCAAGGCATTTGTGATTTATTTTAGTTTATTTTAGGAATTCAGATACCCCATCTCCGTGGAGATCCCAACTCTCATAACTCATGGATCATTAATTTATGGATAATTTATCCCAACCCATGGATAAAAATAGTTAGTTTGCAATGAACTTGATTAAAAAACAAACAAATGGTATTAAGGAGGTTTCCCCATTGACCACAGGGGGCGCTATAACAGGGTCAAACCCGTGTTATAGCGCCGCCTGTGGTCAATGGGGAAACCTCCCCATTAGGTTAAGTGGGTTTCCCCACTTAACCTAGGTATTAGTAAAAAAAAAAGTTGAATTTCACTGATCCAATAGTATATAATATTGATCAATGTCCCGTCTTTAGACCATGAGTAATCTGAACAAAATCCTATTTCTTCAAGGTATTTAGTTGTGCCCCCTTTCGAGGGGCACAAAATAAACATTTGCACCCGGGCATATCACAATGATGTCACGCCACTGGGTACTGGTCAGTCAGTTGGAGGTACTGGTTAGTCAGGCAATGTTATTGGATCTATTCTAGATAGTCTGAGGCACTGATCAGTTAGGTTATGTTACTGGTTCTCCTTACTGGGTGAGCTCTATGGTCCCCCGGCGGGAGAAGGTCCAGGCGGTCCTCTCCTTGACATCCGAGGGGATCTCTGAGCGCTCCTCGTAGCCCAGGAAGTAGAAGGAGAAACGCATCGAGGGAAAATCGATCTTCTGAAGCAGCCTGCAGTAGACCAACAACAGGAAACATCACTTTAACCCCCCTCCTGCCCGAGGAATGATACACACTTAGCATTTGAATCAGATCAAATGTCCTCTAGAATTTCCTCTTTCTCTCTACCCATCTGTGAATATCCTTATTCCTCCCTCTCCATCTGTGAGCATCCCTCTCCCTCATACTGGATGTTACTGTCTCTCTCACTCACACACTGCCCTTTACAGTCCCCCTCTCTCACAGACACACACTGGATGGTGCTGTCTCTCTCCCTCCATCCCGCCTCATCTTAATATGATATCTCTTATTTGGATGCATGACTACATTGACAGTTGGTAAAAACAACAACATAAATGTGTTTTTTCTAATTCCTGGATTAAAGCAGCTGAGGTTTACAAAGAAAATAAACTTGTTTTTAAAAAGATATCCTTTGACACAGGCATTCATATAGAGGTACATCAGGGATAACACAACTGCTTTTACAAACCAGTCCACACATCTTTCGTCTATTACCACAAAATCCTGGAACTGAGGAGAATAAGAAAATAAGAGGGGGAATAAAGAGTTTGAAAACTCACGTCATGCCTAAAACACGCGTATAGAAATCTAAAGACTTCACTGGGTCTTTGACTCTCAACATGGTCTGCTGCAACATGAAATCCTGCAAAGACAGCAGAGAAAAGGTTGTGAGTGGCCTACGGGATGTTCAGGGCATGTCACTACTTGTAAGAATGGAAAGAGTCTTTCCTATTTTAATATAAGAATATTAACAGTCCAGATCTTCTTCTAAATCGATAGGAAGACCAACCAATCTTATGCCTACTGCTTAAATAAAGTAGGCTACCAAACTATAGAACTGTCACATTTGGTTTTACTTGTATGCAATTCTCTGCATGACTTGCATGACTGACCCATCTCATGTACTCACCTGAGTGATCGGGTTCCCCTCTTTGCACGCCTCGGACACCGCTTCGTCCGTCAGTCCTTTCATTTCTATCGCAGCCTACTGCGGTGTTTTGAATTCAGGAATGTTACCGGATCCTTTTATCTAATTTATAATATCTTATTCGGTTTACTCGTCAGAGGTGTGTCGGTTTTAAATGAGGGCAAACATGTCGCAGACACGCCTGGTTACATATCAACGTATTTACAACTAAATAAAGTGATCTCGTCGTGAAGCTGGCACCCTGTAGTAGTATTGATGGGCAGGCTGGTGTAAGCTGGTGCTGGGGACAGTAAGCGGAAATGGCAACAAGGTAGATAAGACTCCGTGGCCGGTGAAAAAAACACGTTCTGCGAGTTTGGGCAAGTTGTGCAATCTGGAATTACTGAGTTCCCACCCCCAAAACGGTACAGGCTCTTTCTGAGTTATGTTGCTCTTGAAACTGGCTGAATATGATGTACAACATATTGGGGGATTATATGTTGTATGTATGTTATGACATGTTCGGTCTTTAGAATCATGGCGTTCGTGGAGTTTTGTTTCATAGGTGTAGTCTGCATCGGCCTTATCAAATACCAACAACATTGAAAAGCAAATTTTTCTGTGAAATGATGTATTTTTCTGGCAACACACAATGGCATTTTTACAGAGTTTTTAATATATATATATATATATATATATATATATATAGAGGGAGAGAGTTTGGCCTGGCTGTAGTGATCAATAACTAAATGTTGCCATGAAGGGTCCAAACATTGAGGCATTCAGAGGTTTGTTTTAATGAAAATAAAGCATTTCACTGATGGGGCCAACTGAAATAACCGTCCACCACATCAGCACTCAAACAGTGGTTTATATTTTCACCACACAAAATACAAAGGTTGTTTTCTATAGCTAAGACAACAATTTTTGGGTAACTACTCTCAAAATTAAAACGACATTTGGTAATTTGGTCAAATACATAAAAAAAAAAAAATATATATATATACAATTAATCACAGCAAAGGGTGAAAGTAATACACAAGGATATACAAGTAAACGAGTCAGGTTTTTTTATATGCAAATTCAGATTTGTGTGTAAAAAAATACAAACAAGAAAAAATAGACTATGGCCATCTAAACCACGGCAACTGTTACCTTCGTATACAAATAAAGGCGGGTTCACTCTGGTCACATTAGAGAAACATTAAATACCGAGATGCCACACTTATCTGTACAGGAGATTAAGAAATATACAAAAAAGTGGTTCATTCCAGGTGGCTCTTGGTGCGGCTCGTCGCTGCTCCTCTCTCCTCACCGCCGGGCGGCGCGCATGTCCTCCAGCAGCAGCACCAGCAGGCGGTTCTTCAGGCTGAGCACCTTGCTGCCGTACGTCTCCCGAAGCGTGACCGCCAGCCGGCAGCGCAGCGAGCGCAGGCAGGGCAGGGCGCCGCCGGCCGGGATGTTGAGCAGCGTGTGGAACAGCTGCAGCCACAGCTCGCTGTGGGGGTTCCTGTGGAGACGTCCAGGGCGTTTAGCCCACGCTTCTACGTATTTATTGTTTTTTTTAAGTTTATTTGTCAGAAGGGAAACAACATATCGCTGGCCGTACACTAAGGATGTTCATAGAACCAAGTGCCAATCACTAGGCTGACCTATTCCCCGTATGCTACAAAGATAGCTAGGATGAGACGCTACACTATGCTAAGTATTCTTCTTAAGTCCAAGGACTAACAACATACAATAAGTGCATGCGAGGGTTGGGGAGGGAGAAAGGGGGGAGGCTAGGCAGAGTCCAGAGAGAGACCCACAGCCATTTTATAATAAGGTTGCTAATGTAAGCTAAAACAGCAGGCGGTTAACGGACGCAAACAGTGCTATCGTACCAGGTGCTCCTGTTAGCTAACTCCCAGATGCATTTGCTTACAGCTAACAGCTAACAGACACATGTAGCACTTGTCACAGAGGACTATTGGACATACATGTGCTAATGCAAGAGATGCTAACGTTTGCTAATGAAACGGATGGTTAACGGCCACACGTGACACCAAGGTTAGCTAAAGCAACTAAAGCCAACAGACACGTTTAGCGCTAAGGCAACAGAAAGCTAAACGACACAAGTGATGTGAAACATGGTGACGAACCAGACGAGGAACGAGAAAACAAGCGTCTAACATACAGCTACGGCGCTATCGTTAGCCAACAGAAAGACGGTACCTTCTGAACACAGCGTTGGTCTTCCACACTCCGTTCTCCTGCTTCACCTGCATGTACGTCCCGAACAGCATGCAGTACACCGTGCCCGCAATCCCAAAGTAGTCCGTCTGAAAGATAAACACGCACATGAGCATATGATCTTACAACCCAAAAGATTGAATGACATTAAAATCCACTCTACCACACTGTGACTTCAAGTACATTTACATTAAACAGACACTTTTATCCAAAGCGACTAACAATAAGTACATTTCTCAGAAGAAAGAAGGAAGATCAAGTACAGTCTCTACAAATGACTAGCATCCGTGGCCGTTATAGCAGTGTATTGATCAACGCGAGTTGCTATTCATTAGGTCTTTTCAGTCAACCCGTTTGTCTACCTGGTAGGACCAGGGTCGTCCGCTGAGCATCTCGGTGCACTGGAACCCGGAGGTCTGGCACCTGGCGGTGAACTGGGTGCCCTCGGGGAAGAGCTCCATGTCGATGCTCTGGCCCAGGTCCACCAGCACCATGCCGTGCTCCATCTCCTCGGGGTCCAGACACTGGCTCTCCAGGAACCTGCAGCGCACCAGGGCGACAGGAGGTCAGGGGGATGGTTAGTGTGTCCAGGTTCTGGGTTCAAACCCCAAGGTCACAGCCTAGCCCCTATTCCCAGGCCAGCTGATTAGAAACCAGGGTCTTCAGTATGATCGAGCCAATTAAACATGTCCCAACAGAACACCCTCACCTCTCTCCCAACAGGAAGTTGTCCGGCTTGATGTCGGCGTGCACCAGGTGCGAGTGGTGAAGCTGCTCCACCATGTGCAGCAGGCAGGTGGTGAAGTACATGACCAGCGGCTGGGGCATCACCTTGTCACTCAGCTTCTTGTACTGGTTCACGGCGTTCTGGAGGGGGCGGAGCCACACGGCGTGGGAAAAAGAAAGAACGTTTGGCAAAAAGGAATGGCGTGGCCTTAAAGGGGACATGTTATACCCCCAGGTGTGAGTGTGATTAGTCCTTACAAGCCGTTTTGAAAATCTGCCCCATATGACATCACTAGTGGGTGTGTCCACCTAGATCTGTGCTGGATAGATCAGTCTACCAGCCAACCAAGTGGACTGAAGTAAACGTTGCTCATCTATCCAGCACAGATCTAGGTGGACACACCCACTAATGATGTCATATGTGGCAGATTTTCTAAACGACTTGTAAGGCTAATCACACTCACACCTGGTGGTAGAATATGTCCCCTTTAATTGAATTGAGGAAATAGAGGAATGGCCTCCTTGTGTAGAGACAACCACGATGGAGCTCACCAGCAGCGTGCCACAGCGGTGCAGCTCCGCCAACAGTATGCTCCCGTTGTGGAAGAGGTGGGCGGACTGGACGTTGCTGTACAGGTGTCTGACAGCAGGGGGCAGCCTCGCGTCTAGCTGGGTGTTCATGTAGAACTCCCACGCATTGCCCGGCTTCTGGACCTGGCCGCGGAGTCAACACAAAACACAATGATTGGTTTGGGCTCAGGTGCTCCCCTATCATTGACCTAATCGGAACAGGATTTAACGACTTGAAGAAATTGATAAATCGATCTATTGTTGTCATAATTTAACAAGTAAAGATCAAAATTATTATTGTTAATTTTTACAGCAATGTTCCATTGCAGTTACGTAATATCCATCCATAAGATTGTCTTGTTTTTTTAAGCCACCCAAAGGGTGGTGTCAGTCTGTCTCTCTGTGTGTCATTAATGGGGTTACCTTGAGCACAATCTTCTCCGAGGTCATGGGGTCGGTGGCCTGGTAGACCTTAGCGAAGGCCCCCTCTCCCAGCAGGCAGTCCACGCGCAGCGACGCGTTACCTGTCCACGGAACACAGCAGGTCGCATTAACACATTACCCCATATGAGCGGACACATTGGAGATATACTGGCGGAGTAAGAGGAACGGTGTGGGACCCATGTAGATTCTGGGTCCCAACCCCCATGGCCAAAGTATGGCTGCAATGACTAGTTGATTAATTGATCAACAGAAAATCATTTGATCATTACTAATTTAGCAAGTACAAATATCAAACACCTTCTGCTTACCATTTCACTTTAATTCAAATATTTGGTTCATGGATCATTTAAAAAAGGAAGTTTTGTTGTTCTTGGCTGTTTAGAGTACCAATTGAAAGATATCAATTGGTACTCTGGGAACTTGTCTAGACTAAATTAATAATGGACCATTCCCTCCCCTGGTCTTTAAGGACACGTTTTAAAAAAATAAAAAATAAATGCTTTGCATGATGCTAAATGGACAAATAACACTTAGATAGCATTTCATCCTTCTATGAAGAACTATGAATCGCAAGTAAAACAGGAAATGAGGTTGGGATAAAACGATATCAGCAGACAGGATGTGATAGTTTCGCATACTCAAACCGATCTAACAGGAAGCGACTGAACTACCCACCCCTCCCCGACACGCAAAGATAACATATCGTAAAAGTCGAGACTATTTACATCAAGGGTCCCATTTGAAAATCCTGGATCAATGACGTGAACCGGCTCCCCAAACCCCCCTTACCCATGGTGATGGTGGTCCTGGGGGTGAAGCTGGGGACGTTGCACTGCCAGGAGATGCAGTGTGGGTGGGAGCTGAGGGGGGGGCTCAGTCTGGAGAGGAGCTCCGCGATCAGCTCAGAGTCCCAGGGGTCCGTCACCCGGCGACCGCCCGCCGCCGCGGGGCCGGGACCCTCGGGGCTCATGGGCACGTCGGTGCAGCCGTAGCCCCCCCTGTCAGGGCTCATGGGCTCGTCCTCCGCCTGGCTCGGAGCGAGGCGCCGTACCACCGGGCTCATGCACGCGTCGGCGAACAAGCCTGTCGGTGCCTCCGGCGACATGGGAACGTCATTGTCTCCCCTCCGGGCCAAGGCCGGTCCTGGGGTTCTCGGGGGGCTTATGAAGGCATCCAAGTCGGGCTCAGTGATCGCCTCTGGGCTGCAGAGCATCAGCCAATCAGGTTTCAGGCCACACTCCGGGCTCATGGGGACGTCCAACACGGGTTCCTGACTGGGGGGCGACCCCGACCCGATGGTGGCCGTGGATTGGCTCCTGGTTCCTTCGTCCTGGGCCTCAGGTTCCTGGGAGTGATGGAGGGCGAGGGTTGGTTTGGCCGGTGGCTCTGGGCTGGTGAAGATGCTCCAGGCGGCTGCTGTTGTTGTTGTTGTTGTTGTCCCCGGCGACGGCTCTGGGCTCTCTTTCGGCTCTGGGCTGGTGAAGATGCTCCAGGCGGCTGCTGTTGCTGTTGTTGTTGTTGTTGTTGTCGTCCCCGGCTCTGGGCTCTCTTTCGGCTCTGGGCTGGTGAAGATGCTCCAGGCGGCTGCTGGTGTTGTCATCGTCGTCGTCGTCGTCCCCGGGGCCCTTGGTGGGCTCCTGGCCGACTGGAGCAGCGTGTGGTCCCTGAAGGAGAGGGCCGCGGGGGGCGGGAGGACCACTGTGGTGCAGGAGTTGGCCAGGCCGCTGTGGGAACCCAGGGAGAGCGCCTCGCCCATGACGGTACCGTGCTGCGCTGGGCCCCGCTTCCGTGCGGGGCCCCCGGCCTTGTCCACGAACGTCTCGTCGGAGGGACTCGTCTCGATGATGGGGCTGGAGGGAGGGAGGGGGGGGGACCGTAAAAAGAAGGAAGATAGAAAGAGATAAAGGAAAGAGACAGAAAGAAAGAGAGATTTTTAAAACAAACAAAGTAATTTATATTTTAATCCAGGACTGAGGCGAGACACACAATTCTGCTTTGAGATGGGTCTTTGCGATTGCTTTGAAAGTAATTGTGGGTTTCCCCAGGAATCAAGTTGGCACTGGGGCAGGTTGGTGCTTATCTAATTATTATTATTATTTACCTGAGTTTCTTTGGTCGCGTGTAAACATTTCCTTCATCGTCCAAAGCCCTCTGACAACCGTTCTCTGAAACACAGTAAACAGAAAGTCCAACATTGCTCAAAACCACGTACAGTCAATAAAAATCTGACTTAGCGAGGAGCAGAGTACCATCGAAAAAAATAAATAAAATAAATAAGTATATATATATATATATATATATATATATATATATATATATATATAAAAAGAATGAAGTAAAGAAAAGCTCTATTTTTCGGGTCAGTCTTCAGTGCGTGTGTACCTTGGTCCTGGAAGGAGTCCACAAAGAAGTGGGCTTTGGCGGGGAAGGGCGTGGAGGCTCCCTGGGCCGACGGAGCAAAGTCCCTGGTGCTGTTGGGGCAGGCGGCCAGGGAGTTGAGGGAGTTGTAGCGCACCCCCCACATGGTGCTCTCGTCCGGGGTCAGCTCCGATGTGCCGTCCTGAACCCCGAAACACACACAGGTCGCACGTCAGCTGAAGTAACAGAGGCTGCCAGGCACATATAAGATACATGATGGCTAATGCAACCGAGACTGACAACAGACACATACACACTCATGTTAGCCCAAAGAACAAAGGCTAATGGACAAACAGAAGACACATGCCAGCGACCTAAACATGTGTTTGTTGAAGATGTCCCAGATGCGCTCATACTCACAGAAGGCCGGTCTGACGAGGGCACGGGGATTCCAGCCAGCGCCCGGGCTGCTCTGGGTTTCTCCGCGCCACACACAGCGGTCGCCCTGAATGGGTTCATCAGAGCAAACCGTCAGTCCGGGTGTAGGTTGAGTTCATACAGGACCCTTCGAACACCTTAAAGTTCCCTTTCTTCGCCATAAAAAGGTACATTCAATGGATTGTTTTGAAGTCATCCGATCCTTTTGCGCTGAAAGCCTCAAAATCAAAACCCTAGTGTGGTTGACGATAAAGTAATCCCCAATGTGCTGAACATGACTGGGAAGGGAACCGCCCCCTAACTCAGGCCTTGTTCAACCTGAGACCAGGCGTCGTACCGGGGATTCTCCTGGTCGCCGTGGTCCTGGTAGATGGTGAACGGGGGGGCGGTGGATGGGGCCGGTTCGGCCAATGAGGAGGCGCCTGTAAGCAGAAGGTCAAAGGTCACACAGGGAGCAAAAGCTGCAGACTTTCAATGACAGCTTTTCAATCTCGCACTCTCACCCCAACAGGCTCATTAATATTGTAAATATGTAAATATTCTGTGCAAAACTACTTTTGATTTGAAGAGGCAGCTCAATCACTGAATGGTACAAGCACACCACCATCCCTCAAACAAAACACCACCTGCTTCAGCTGTGCAGATCTTACCCTTTCTCATGAAAACGGCTTCAGGACTCCTGTTGGCAGAGTGGCCCAGCGACGTGTTTGGGAAGGGATCCTCAAGGAGGGTGGGTGCCTGGAACATGTTCATGATGGCATCTGATGGGACCAGGGGAAACACACGTTATATCAAACGCACACGGGGGTCTAGAGACGTAGCCCTCAGATTGGCTGTGGACCAACAGGCCGTGGCCTCACCCAGTGCCTCGCGCGTGTTGACCGTGGGGGACGGGAGTGCTCTGGAGGGCGTGGCGGACACCAGGCCCAGAGACGTGTTAGGGGTGATGTGGGAGAAGCTAGCAGTGGCCCCCTGGGATACTAGGAGGGAGAGAGGGTGAGAAACAGCAAGACAGAGATTGTGAGAGAGAAATAGAGCGAGAGTGAGTGAGTGAGACTTTGAGTGTGAGACGACAGATATCAACACCAATGGAGGTAAAAAACAAAGCAAAATTCTGGGACACTCACTGTCCAGTCTGGGCTCAGCGTCTGCTGGCTGCTCTACGTGGAACTCTCTGGAACAAAACAAGGAGAAAGTCATCCAAACCGCCTGCGGTGACGACTCAATAGTTTCAAGACAAACATGGAATTGGTCTTAATGAACCCGTACATGTTACAAGAACAGACTCGGCTGGATGCCTACAAGGGGTCTACACGGGGTGCTTTGGGGGCTCTACGGGGGTCTGGTGTTGGTCGATATGAATAAAGTTGTCTCGTCTAGCCCACCGTTCCTGGACGCCGTGCTGTCGCTGGCCGCCGGCCGCCTGGGGGTCCCGGGGGCTACGGCCTGGGGCCCCACCCTCAGCCTGGCGGGAACCGTAGAGGAAGCTCCGCGTGGACGCCGGGGTAATGCAGGGGAGACCCGGTCGGGCTTCCACTCGGGGACCCCCCGAGTCCAGCCGGCTCTGCGTCGGCGCCGGGTGGGGGGCGGGCCGGTGTTCGTCGTAAGAGCGCACGCCTCCCTCCGGTAGTCTGGCCGGGGGCCGCCGGGACGGCTCCAGACTGACGCTGGGGGCCGCCGGGTGGTGGGGGCGGGGCTGTGGTTGGGTGGAGGCGGAGGCAGCGGCGCCCTCGTCGCTGAACACACTCCAGCTGGTCGGCC
Source organism: Gadus macrocephalus (assembly GCF_031168955.1). Taxonomy (NCBI): domain Eukaryota; kingdom Metazoa; phylum Chordata; class Actinopteri; order Gadiformes; family Gadidae; genus Gadus; species Gadus macrocephalus. The sequence continues at coordinate 13,899,756 of NC_082402.1, read as the reverse complement.
GCGTGGCGGTGGAGGGAGCGGGGGTCTGGGGTGGGGCCTGTGGCGGGGCCAAGCGGCGGGCTACGGGGTCCACCAGCTGCTGGTTGAGTAAGTCCAGGGAGTGCTGCAGCTTCACGATGTTGTCCTCCTTCTCCTGGGCCAGCCGTTTCTGCTCCTCTGCGTTGTCATGACGACGGGAGGAGGCGTAAGTGTTAAGGAGAGCAGCAAGACGGACCAAAGGATGGTTCCAGAGGTGGTCACCTGACCGGACACACGACTGACATGTTTGTGGCAGATGAACCAGCCACACAGGTGTCATAAAACGTGTTCTACAGAGCTCACAGGACAACACAAATCAACGTCAATGTAGTCGTAAATGGGAATTCATACATAGAACCACCAAAATATTATCACCTTGTTTATGGCTGGGATCTACAGACAATAAACCACCGTGGGGGCTTAGAATGTTGGACAGACAGACAAGCAACAGACAGACAGACAAAGTGTGTCTTATTACTAGAATGTTACATCACGTTACCAAACTCTCTGTGCTCCTGGTCTCGTCGGATCTTCCGGAAGTAGCGGGCGGCGCGCACCTCCTCAAAGCACAGCTCCGACCCCTCCAGCTCCAGGGAATGCTTATGGTACACGGAGACCGTCGGGGGGCCCTCGCCTGACGCCCGGACCCCCAAGTTGTCAGAGCGGGAGATGCTGTGAGGAGACACAGGCGTGACGAAGGCAGGTATAGAACCGGTTCAAACCTAACCACCGGTGGACATCTTGGATATGGGAAACGTGTGTGTGTGTTACAGGACCCCAACCCATCTAATAACTGTTATTACAGCCAGGGGCCTGCATAGGGACGCCCAGTGTGCATGTGGGGTCGGCGGAGATTGCAGGCAAGCTGCTTATGTTGAAAGGACCTGTAAAAACGAACCGTCTTGTGTGGTGCATAAGCTCACTGAGTGGTAGTTAAAAACACTCCACATTGCTCCATTTAACCCGGTCTCCATGTGAAAAAGGAGAAGCGCAGTGACATGGGTCATTAAACATAAAAGTCCAAGAGCCTTACTAGATTTTCACGTTTCTTTCTGGCGGCAAAAGGTCAGCACAGTCGTCTTGGTCCTGGAGAGAGACATGAGAGACGGGTGTGTGGGTTAGTTCAAATGTCTGCATCAGAGTGATTCAATGCGAGTTTTACAGGTTGGATTAACTTGGGATTGAAGGTCAGTTTGTTTCTTCTCCATGGTTGGCGTATATGAGCCCAACCGTTTCCATTTAGCCATTTTCCAGACCTTTTTATCTAAAGCGTATTATAGGGAATACAGATTAAGGAGCCGGTAGGGGCTAGACAGGTTGCTCAGGGATGCCTACATGCAGGTTGCAAACATACTGTAAATGTAAAGGACTAGTACTGTTACTGATGACTATGTGGCAGCGCTTGTCTATACCAAGAGTCAGGTTAAAACTGTGAAACAATCATAACCCCCAGTGTTCACTAGTGGTGAGGTTAAACAGTGACATGACCCTCGCTCAGTGTTCACTAGTGGTCAGGTTAAACAGTGACATGACCCTACCTCAGTGTTCACTAGTGGTCAGGTTAAACAGTGACATGACCCTACCTCAGTGTTCACTAGTGGTGAGGTTAAACAGTGACATGACCCTCGCTCAGTGTTCACTAGTGGTCAGGTTAAACAGTGACATGACCCTACCCCCCAGTGCTCAGGTTAAACAGTGACATGACCCTCGCTCAGTGTTCACTAGTGGTGAGGTTAAACAGTGACATGACCCTACCTCAGTGTTCACTAGTGGTCAGGTTAAACAGTGACATGACCCTCGCTCAGTGTTCACTAGTGGTCAGGTTAAACAGTGACATGACCCTACCCCCCAGTGCTCACTAGTGGTCAGGTTAAACAGTGACATGACCCTCGCTCAGTGTTCACTAGTGGTGAGGTTAAACAGTGACATGACCCTACCCCCCAGTGCTCACTAGTGGTCAGGTTAAACAGTGACATGACCCTCGCTCAGTGTTCACTAGTGGTCAGGTTAAACAAGCACATGATCCTACCTCCCGGCACGCTGCAGCCTCCTTGTGGGGGGGTATCTGGTTGACCAGCTGGGAGGTTTGCAGAGGGAGGCGACCAGTTGCTAGGAAGAAAAAATTACAACCAGTCAAAAGAAAATGAAAATAAAAATAAAGGGGAGAGAGTGAGAGAGTGAGACATGGACACATTCAATTTGGTTCCAAGACTATGACCTGTTACATACCGGGCTGCGCTATCTGGGATTTGGATGTTCTCATTTGAAACTGGCTGCAAAACGAGAAAAGGGAAATAAAAAGGCCTGAAATAAAGAATATGAATTTGCAGCAAGCAATTCAATCAACAGTGTAAACAATCATCTGAATGACACCTGTATCAAAACCAGTAATATAAATCCATTGTCAGGTGACGAGCAGCACTTCCTCCCTGGCTGCTGTACCTGTACTCGTCCAGGACAGTTTCCGCAGGCTGGGCCTGGTTCTCCACAGCCCTGTGGTAAACGGCACGCGCCTGCTCCAGCGCCCCGCTCTGCTCAAACTGCTTGGCCCAGGCCACGTAGAGAGGGGCCGCGCGCCTGCCCACGCCCTCACTGTAGACGGAGGCGTACACAGAGAAGGGCTCTGTGTGGTAACTCGCCTGCACCCAGAGAGAGAGAGAGAGAGAGAGAGAGAGAGAGAGAGAGAGAGAGAGAGAGAGAGAGAGAGAGAGAGAGAGAGAGAGAGAGAGAGAGAGAGAATCCTTTCATGAATCCTTTCACGACCGATACATGCAGTAGTAATAGAAGTAATCTTCTTATGCAATGTGTATAACACCATGTGAATATAAAGAATGTATACAAATTATACTTCCACTATGCCAGATTAAGAAGGTATGTATTTATGTATTTACAAGATCACAGCCTTTAGAATCTGGTCACGAGGAAGTGGATTCATTATTTTATGGAAATGTAAGTAGTAAGATTAGGTTTGTCTACGTTCAGTCATCTTCGATGATTGTTACAACCAACAGGAAATTCACCATCATGTCCAAAAAACTAACAGTGAAGTAATATTTTGATCACTTACATATTTGATGCAGAGATTGACATATCGGATGTCGTTAGCATATCGGTCGGCAGTCAGGAAGTTCCGGACTAGACGTTCCAAAACAAAGGACAAGTCTGTGGCTGTGGAGGACTCGTTATTCACCAGGTACTCGACGAACCTGAGTGAGGGGGAAATACTTGGTTTGCATTTTCTTATTTCAGTTGAATGTGACTTTTGTGAGCTACTTGATAGTTACGTATACTTTATATTATGTGTCTTTCATTCAGATGATCATTTACACTATTGATTGAATTGTCTGCGGCAAATTCATCTGAAGCCAACCACTCTAATCATTGAAAGATGATCGTCCAATGCTATTATATCGATAATGGATTTGACAGCAAAACAAAAAAAGAAAGGTTTTAAGTATCGTTCAAATGCAGAGGAGAGAACGGGATTAAGTGAAAACATTAAATTACCAAGATCGATAACAATTGTTTCATTGTTTTGATTTCTAAGCTACTGAAACCTGCTAATAAGGGCGTGCATAGCAAGAAACACCTGAGGGATCCTTACCAAATCCAAAATTCCAGAGGGTCATCTCCGGAATACTCGCTCAAACTGTTTTCAAACAACCTGAAATATTATAGACAAATATTACGGACAAATGTAGTACATCTGACGAAAACAATGACAGATTCGACCGCTGACAATTGCATTGGATAAATGAGGATAGACACTGGAAAAATAGCTTGGCTGGTTAGCCAACTCTACTACTGGTAAAATATGAATTTACAGCAAGAAAAACAGACTTACTGGAACTGATCCGAGATATCCATTCTGTTTCGGATTTAAAAGATCATCGAGAATTGTATGTAAAATGTGCCGTTATGTTTCAACGATTGTTTATTGTGGAGCTTGTGTAGTCACTGGTATAGTTAGGATCGGTATGAACGTTGCTCCGCAAGCTGTTTATTCATCCATTTGAATCTTCGCGCTTAGCCAATGACAACGACGTTCCAGTTAGCGCTATTGGAAGAGAAGAGCCAATCAGGAGGATGGATTTTCTTCTTCTATTTATATTAGCAGTCAGCATGTGACTTATCACTGTATTACCGCCATCTACTGGACTGAGGTTAGGTTCTCAAAAAATAACTTAATAAATGTATAAAATAATAATTATAATAATGGACAAGGGACATTTCACGTGTTAACGTGAGTGTGTCTGAATTTCAATAATAATAATAACTTGTCTTTCTCTTTTTGTTTTGCTTTCAAATCCCTTGTGGATAACCTAGCATTGGAAGATACAAAAAAAGTGAGTCCATTGGTTGCAGCAATAAGTGCTCTCACGTTTCTTTGACTGTATTTTCCAATCGTACATATAATGTGATGATTAGGACCTGCTTTCTCCTTTACGATTCAAGCCCCGATTCAGCCAACGCCAACATGATTTTAGATGTCAGATGCCTGCCTGTTATACTACGGTCCGGATACTCTTGCCAGATATTGTGTATACTACCTGTGCCCTGGCACATACCATGGACCTATTGGCACATACAAGTAGCAGTCCCATAATCAGTGTTATGAGCGATGGGAGCGGGTATCACCACAGAGGGGCGGAACGTTTTTGTAGTAGGCTATATTTAATTTGATTATAGGCCTATATTGTCCAATAAAAATGTCACAATATTCTGGAGAAATTATTCTCTTTTTATTTTTAATATTATCAAATGATACTTTGATCAGGTGCCGATTAGAAACTTGCAGTCACGTCGTTGTTCACCGGTAGAAGGCCGTTGCAGCTTTGAGAAAAACACGAGCCAAGAAAGAAAAGAGGAGAAGGAACCAAACAAACGTGTTGTAAAAACTGTGTGTGTGTGTGTGTGTGTGTGTGTGTGTGTGTGTGTGTGTGTGTGTGTGTGTGTGTGTGTGTGTGTGTGTGTGTGTGTGTGTGTGTGTGTGCGTGCGTGTGCGTGTGTGTGCGCGGGTGTGTGTGTGTGTCAATCCATTCATTCTCCCAGCTCCCTGAATACTATCATCCCCTCCACCTGCTCCAAGCCCCCCACCTGCTTTCCAGCTCCGCCTCATCAGCTCTGCAGTATATCTACCCTGGTTCATCACTCAGTTATCCCCAGATCATTGTTTCAACCGCTCGATCCATAGCACCGGCTCCATGACCTGTGCACGCAGGTTGATTCCTCCTGTGACCTTTTTCTACGTGCCTGTCCCCCTGCCTGCTCATCTCCCTCGTCCACTGTCCTGCTCAGCTCAGCGCCGTCCCCCGCCATCGCCTTTCCACCTCCTGATTTGCCTGCCATCATCCTCTTTGCATGTATTTAAATTACATTTTCGCTGTCTATGTTTGGTTCCGCCTCTACTGTAACAGGTTTTTGACCCACAATTTTTCAACCAACAGCGTTTTTATCTATAGTTATTGACATTTTGAGTCTAACTTCCGTGGTTATTAAAACCACCAAAAAATAACCTGTTCCAGGCAAAGTAAATTTGCGTCAAGTGTTTTGTATAGCTTTTAATCACAGTTAAAGTGGCAAATCAACATACAATCACCACGATGTCTCTACTCTGGCTCTCTGTGTTTTTTCTCTTTTAAAGATTTATCATATATTGACTCCACAAAGAAGAGGAGCACACACATCAACACATTGGAGGTAGCTTACAACTCAGACTGTGAAAGTTTAAACATGATTAAACGGTGTGTTCAAGGGGGATGAGTCAGGTGTTAGAGGAGGAGAGGAGAGCAGGAACTGCTGGTGTCCTTCTACCGCTGCTCAATAGAGAGCATAATGACCTACTGTGTGTGTCTGGTTCTCAAGCTGCACGGTGGCACAGAGGAAAAGGCTCCAGGGTCATAAAGGCAGCGCAGAAAATCTCCGGCTGCCCTCTTCCCTCTCTGGACGAACTGCACAGCTCCCGCTGCCTTAACAAGGCAAAATCCGTCCTGCAGGAGTCATCACACCCCGATCACAAACAGACTACAAAAGTTTTTACCCAACAACCATAACCTCACTAAATGTTGCTACCAAAGCATAGTTGCGTATCACATTTGTGTAAACACATTTATGAAGGTGTATGTTTGTGTGTGTGTGTGTGTGTGTGTGTGTGTGTGTGTGTGTGTGTGTGTGTGTGTGTGTGTGTGTGTGTGTGTGTGTGTGTGTGTGTGTGTGTCCTTTGTGTTTTATAGTTGATATTTTTTATTTCCTTTTTATTTATTTATTTATTTATGCATGCGTACATACTACCTCAATGTGATGTTTTTGCACTGAACAAGGACTGCACTTAATTTCGTTGTATTTCGTTGTACTAAAATAAATACAAGGAATTTCGTAACAAATAGTCTGATCGACAGAAACCACAACAAGGTGAGTAAAACAGCACAACTTTGAGGAGTAGTTAAAACGTCTCTTCCCGTTATGAAATTAGAACTAAAGAATTGCTCATTACATAAACCTTGTCGTTTGTGTCTAGGAATGGCCTCAAATCGCCCTCCATTAAACACATGCTATTGCATGTGTTAACTGATATGGCAGTTCTGGGTTATCACGTTACGTCTATCAGTTTGTGCTTTGTTGGCACTTACTGTCATGATGTGTTTTTTTTATATGTTGTATGACGCCTTGGTAGGGTTGCCAACTTTCAGAAATTAAAATAAGGGACGCCCACCACGGGCCCGACTCCTGTGGGGCGGGGCGCCCGCAGCAGTGGTATGTTTTATTTTGTGCTGGTGTTTTTAGTAAAGGGTTGATCAAGAAAGGAATTAGTCATACTTAAATCTTGAAATGCTTTATTACCACATAATATTCTCTTATAAAGTGCAGTCAATTAAATCTTGAATGAAATCTCTTTGTGTGGCGTGTGCAGCAATGAACTTTTAAAATATAAACTAAATAAACGGAGAACTTCATGTTACTTTTTAAGTGCATAACTATAGGGACTCTCTTTGACATTTTTTACAAAAAAAACCAGTACAAATAAACAACAAAAACACTTATAAACTTATGTAAAAAAAGAAAGTGCAAAACATTACTCCTTCCCTCAACATTACTCCTCCCCTCAAAACTGTTACTTCTTTTTCCAGGTGTACTTCTTGTTACTCCTTGCAGCACTGAGTAACTCTTTGTCTTTCAAAGCGCTGTTGTAAAACTCTGAACAGGACTGCTCAAAGTTGAGAGTGATCAGGAGCTCACTTCTCATGAGCTCTGTGGAGCACCTGTTCCTGCAGTCACTCCATTTGTTGGCCATTCTGGAGAAGATCCTTTCCACACATCCAGTGGATGCTGGGATGCTCAGGATGTGTCTGGTGATAGACAGCATGTTTGGCAGGTCAGCTACTCGAAAGAGAGCCACCCACCTGGCAGCCACACCTTAAGACTTCCATTCATCTTCAGCATCTTCTTTGAGCCTCTTCAGAATGGGTTTTGCTGTGGAGCATTCATCATAAAGTTCATCCATGTTGACTTTATGGATGAGGTTGAGCTTGGTGGTCACCCTCTCAATGTCAGTAAAGGTCATGGTGCCATGGTGCAGAGAGAGGTTGCAGTGAGAACAACCAGTAGTCTTCAGAAAAGTTGAACCATTTCTCAACATATGAGAGTGCTGTGTTGAGGAATGCAGTAAAATCTGCCCTTGCCATGTCAGCATCAAGTGGACGGAGACGCTGCAGCTTCAATTTAGTTAAGTAGCCATAGAACTGTTAATCTCGTCTCTGTGTGAGCTTTTGCTTGAAGTTTTCCATGATGGAATATAACTCAACACAGGTGGTTTCATCACTCTCCAGCTTCTTTACAACTTCCTCAAAGAGAGAGAGGATATTATTGCAGAGAAGAAGGTTGCATGCTGTCCTGTTGCATGCTGTCTGATGTCAGACAGCCCACCGTGCGCCACTGAAAACACTCGCCGACATATTTTACAACTTGCCTTGTAAACATCTCCACTGACGCTGTCCAGCCAAGGATGTGCGTCTTCCCACTCACGTCCGTACTTCTGCAAGCGTTTACGCTTTTGAGGACGTGGTGGAGTATCGGGTGTAGCGGACATTTTTAAAAGGCGCAGGTTTTGTGCGCAGCGCCGGTGTGTGGTGTCTGTCGCTAGGCAACCGTGACCACCACACGCATGCGCAGACACACAGATGACCGGAGCGGGTCTTGCGTAGATCCCACCGCGACAATTTTGCTGACCGTAGTATTCCCTGTGTTTTGTTTTGATCATTATTGTTAGATTTAGTATTTGTGTGTGTGACAGACATGTGTATTGGACATTTATGGAAATACGGAACAAATTGCGTCCCGTATTGGTTCAATACGGGACGCAACATTTAATTGCCAAATAAGGGACGATTCCGTATTTTACGGGACGGTTGGCAACCCTACGCCTTGGACAAATGCGTCTGCCAAATACCACTGAGTAAATGTTCTGGCACCACCCCAGAGACGGTGAAAACTTGATCTGCAATCAAGCCCCGCCCCTCAATGGATGTTCAAACATATTTGAACACACTTCAATGCATTTGAAGAAGCCTATACAGTTAATAAATGTGCCCAAACGTTGATACATCAGTACACTGTGTATCCGTTGGGGACACACAGTGTTCTCCTCAGGGAGATTTTACTTTGAGGTCCAGGTTAATGAAGATGTTATTTTGGTTTTGCCAGAGAGTCTATCAAAGGAGAAGGTGATATCGTTACAACAAGCTCTGAGATGGGATTATGGACTCTTTATGGTCACACGGATGGGTTGGCATTTTTTCGATAACCCTTCTGTATATCTCCCTCTGAGACCTGGGCTCCAGAAGCTGGGGTTGTTTGTTCAGAATCAGAAACGATTTTATTGCCAAGAAGGGTTTTACACCAACAAGGAATTTGTCTTTGTGAATAAGGTGCATACATTAAGACAATAAACAATGAACAAACAGTGAATATCATATATACGATATAACGCAATATATAAACAAGCAGGGACATGAGTGATAAATTAAAAATAGGATAAAATAGAATAAAGACTAAAGTAAAAGATACTTAAAAATGTATTAGAATTTACAATTGTTGATGGATAAGAGTGCCAGAGTCAGCGTCGGTCAGTGGGGGTGGCGGTCCCGGGACCTGTTAAGGATCCCAGCTGAAGTGGGGAAGAAACTGTTCAAGTGGTGGGAGGATTTGGTCCTGATGGACCGCAGCCTCCTGCCAGAGGGGAGAGTTTCAAATAGTCTATGGGAGGGGTCGGCCATAATCCTGCCTGCCCGCCTCAGAGCCCTGGAGCTGTTCAGGTCCTGGAGGGATGGAAGGTTGCAGCCAATCACCTTCTCCGCAGAGCGTATGATACACTGCAGTCTGCTCTTGTCCTTAGCCGTAGCAGCAGTGTACCAGACAGTGTTGGATGAGGTGAGGATAGACTCAATGATTGCAGTGTAGAAGTGCACCATCATAGTCTTTGGCAGGTTGAACTTCTTCAGCTGGCACAGGAAGAACATCCTCTGCTGGCCTTTTTTGGTGAGGGACCTGATGTTGAGCTCCCATTTTAGGTCCTGGGTGATGATGGTGCCCAGGAAGCGGCAGGACTCCACAGAGTCGACTGGGGAGCCACACAGGATGATGGGGGCGGATGGGTCTGGGTTCTTCCTGTAATCCACAATAATCTCCACTGCTTTTAAAGAGTTAAGTTCCAGGTTGTTCTGGCTGCACCAGGTCACCAGATTGTCAATCTCCCACCTGTAGGCGGACTCATCCCCGCCAGAGATGAGCCCGATGAGCGTGGTGTCGTCCGCGAACTTCAGGAGCTTGACAGACTGGTGACTGGAGGTGCAGCTGTTTTTGTACACAGGGAGAAGAGCAGAGGGGAAAGAACACAGCCTTGGGGGGATCCGGTGCTGATGGTATGGGATTCAGATAAATGTTTCCCCAGCTTCACACGCTGCTTCCTGTCAGACAGGAAGTCTGTGATCAACCTGCAGCTGGAATCGGGCACGTGGAGCTGGGAGAGCCTGTCCTGAAGCAGAGCTGGGAGGATAGTATTAAGTCCACAAATTTCTGGATTCTGGCATATGTTCCTGGGGAGTCCAGATGCTGGAGGGTGTAGTGCAGAGGCATGTTTACTGCATCGTCTACAGACCTGTTGGCTCTGTAGGCAAACTGCAGTGGGTCCAGGAGTGGGTTGGTGAAGGATTTGAGGTGGGACAGTACAAGGCGCTCAAACGGCTTCATGACTAGAGAGGTCAGTGCAACGGGTCTGTAGTCATTCAGTCCTGTCGTCCTTGGCTTCTTGGGGACGGGGATGATGGTGGAGACTTTGAAGCAGGCTGGCACATGACATGTCTCCAGTGAGGTGTTGAAGATCTCCGTGAACACTGGAGACAGCTGGTCGGCGCAGTGCTTCAGGGTGGATGGAGAGACAGAATCTGGTCCGGCTGCTTTGCGGGGGTTCCTTCTCTTGAAGAGCTTGTTGACGTCCCTCTCATGCAGGCAGGGAGTCGTCACTGTGGTAGAGGAGGGGAGAGACCCAGAGGTGTGAGGTGTAGAGGCCTAGGTTTCTGCTGAGCTGGGGATTGAGGGGTTGGTGAGATGGGAGAGGGAGTCGCGGGAGATGGTGTCAGGACTGTCCCTTGGTCTTTCAAAGCGACAATAGAACTCGTTCAGTTCAGTAGCAAGTTGCAGGTTGTTGACTGGGGGGGTTTAGGTCTGTAGTTTGTAATCGTCTGAGCCCCTTCCAGACAGAACCAGAGTCTCTTCTCTCATGCCCCTTTCACTCCGCCGCAAAATCGGGGCCGGTTCCGGGCCAGTTCGGAGCTAGGGCCAGGGCTTTGGTTTCACACCGCCAAAGAACCGGCTCCGGCCCCTAAAAACCGGTTCAACTCTGGCCCCACTTTAGAGCTGGGCTAGAACGAGAACTGCTTTTACGCAGGGGGCAGGGGGCGGGGTTATCCCAGGAAGACCAACGAAGGGCGGCATTTTTAAATCACCGAAGTGAACGATGGACGCTAAGACAAAATCACAGTGGACCGTGGAGGAGACAACCTGTCTCCTTGGATTTTGGTCTTCTGCCGAGGTCCAGAAAAAGTTCCACCATTGTTCTTGTTGTTTGAAACTGCGAGGGTTGCTGGTAAAGCGGAGACGTAAGCAAACGTTTGCAGTGACGTCATGACGTTGCTCTCGCCGGCTCCGTGGCTGGCTCTCGCCGGTGTGAAACCAACCGATTCTTAACTGGGGTAAGGCTGGAACCAGTTTGGAACTGGCCCTAGCACCAGCCCGGAACTGGCTCTCGGTTCTTTTTGGTGTGAAAGCGGCATCACTGCCTTGCTGAAGCTCTACTTTGACATCTTAAACCTGTCTCTATCCCCACTCCTGAACGCATCATCCTTTTGCAACCTAAGCTGTCTGAGTTTGGCTGTGAACCAGGGTTTGTCATTTTTATAACTCACCCTGGTGCGTGATGGAATACAGCAGTCTGCACAGAAGCTGATGTATGACGTCACAGCCTCTGTGTGTTCAATCCAGACTATTGGTGGCAGCCCTGAAAGCATCCCAGTCGGTACAGTCTAAACATGCCTGCAAATTCCCCACCACTGTACCAGTCCACTGCTTTGACGTCCTCAACACAGGTTTGCAGAGCTTTAGTTTCATGCCTGTATGAAGGTATCAGGTGGACCATGACGTGGTCGGAGAGGCCCAGTGCAGCGCGGGGGAAGGTGTGATATGCACCGCAGACTGTGGTGTAGCAGTGATCCAGAATATTGTTCGCTCTGGTCGGGCATTTAATGAACTGTTTGAATTTGGATAGTTCATGGCTGAGGTTGCCTTTGTTAAGGTCACCAAGCACAATCACCAAAGAGTCTGGGTTAGTACGATCCACACTCAGTATTGTTGATTATGATGAGGGTCTGGTCTCCTCCTATGATGTGGAAGCCAGGGTTCTTATTTACTCTGCTACCGGCTACACCTTTAGGGAGCCTCTCTATCCATCCCTCTCTGTATTGCCAGATGACGACGGTAAAAACTCTGCCCCATTGATCATCTCACCTGTCAATCAAACAGACTAGGACTTTTGCTTGATGATAAAATAACCAAACAACCCTAACAACTAAGGCTGTTTCCTGAATAAGAATACCATGTGAGATCTGAGAGAAATGAATTCATATCGCACTATTCACTGTCCTTTTAACATTTATAAACAATAAGCCAATAATACTTTATACTATAAATAATTTAAACCATTATAGCTGGTAAAATTACACTATAATGTTCAATGTCCTTTTTCCTGAAGGCTTTTTATACAAGCTACAATTGGGATTGTAGAAATTTTTGAAAATGTGAATTATTATCGATCATTTCCTAACCAAATACTTATACTTTTGTTTATTATTTTGAATCATGTTGCACAACACAATACATTGTTTGTACACTTTTCTGATTTTAATTAAGGCAAGGCAAGGCAAGGCAAATAAATAGGTACATTCTCGTATTCAGTGGAATAGGTTCATTTTCTGTGGAATTTGTACAATCTCAGTACAATATGTATTCAGTAGATTAGGTATATTATCAGTAAAAATAAATAACTGTGTGGCTTAAAAACCCTTTTAAAAATGATGGGATTCAAGGAATGATTCAAAGCACAGAATAATTAGGCAATTCTGTAGCTGATGAGCCAGTCAATTACTTTTAATCTCCACCATGCGACAACCCAAATGTGTCATACCTTGCCCAAAGCTCCCAGTGACTACATGTAAAGATTTGTGTGTGAGTACATGTGACTTTGTCTTGTCAGCTCTCCTCTCCTTTCCATCTCTCATCTTAGTTTCTCCTCTCTCCTTCCTCTCTTCTCTTCCACCTCTCAATCTCTGCTCTCCTTTCTAGCTCATCCAGGATTGTGACCCGAACCCTAACCCTACCTACACATTAAGAGTAGATATTACATAAGTATCATTTCGATTGTCTAATATTTGAACTACTTTAAGTTGAATTTAGATAGCCCAGAATCATACCATGTACAGACAGTATACATGGTCTGATGTAAGCCTCACTCCCTTGCCCGTCAATTTTTCTCATTACCATACCAAACCACTTACCAATGGGAAGCCATCAATATAGTAAACTGAGTTTCCGTTTGTTGTGGTTATGACGTTTCCCACACGCGAAAGCTCCCCGGTTCGAGACCGGGCGGTAACACGTGTTTTACCGATATAATTAATTCGTCTAAGAACTATTTTGAAGGGAGTATCCCGTGAAAAAGCCAGCCGTTGTTAACTTATTACTATTAGCTTTTTCATTTAATACGTTGTTGTTGAAATTTTGACAGCAAAATGTATAATGTGTTTCCGCCCGGTTTCGAACCGGGGACCTTTCGCGTGTGAGGCGAACGTGATAACCACTACACTACGGAAACATCTGCCAACCAGACCTAGTGAATCTCAGTCTCTTTGGTACATTTCTCAGATCAGAATTGAAATTCTCAAAACTACCTGTTCAATCTTCACATCATTGTGTCGTTTGTGCACATCAAAAAAGCAGTTTCTCATTTCTTTGAACAAGTTGCAAATGCTTTGGTACATTCATGCAAATGATTATGTAAAATTCTCTGCTCTTTCCTACATTATCGATTGCTTATGTCATGTTGATCAAATGTATTGTAATGGGTCTATTGAATAGTCTCAGCCCCACAACATTTAGGCATTAGTTCATTGCATAAGTCTTTACATGCAAAATGGTTGAACAAGTTGTCATAATATGTCAAGCATATTTCTATACATTTCCATTAGACTTTTTTTCTAAATCTGTCCTGAATTGACCAATTCCTGAATTTACCAATTCAGGACAGGTGAATCTTGACTTTCTCTAAAAAAAGGGAAATGTGTGAAGTGTTAGATTAACCAACGATCAACCAGTTTACTGGAATAGCTCAAAGGTGCATCTCCTGAGTCCTGAACCATGAACTGGCAAGTATATATATAGCTGGAGCACAACACAATATTACATTGTCTGAGAATTTGTGGCCCAACAGACAGGAACATCAGGAGGTGTAGGATGACTGCACTGTAATTCCTACAGCATTGTAACTTACAATTTACAATAATTGTCTTTAAAACTTTAGCCATGGTTTACATCAGAACATCCCTCCAGAGTACACTGTGTTATATTGACAACATGACTAAGCAATTTGACTGTCTTATCCGTACACAATGACACAAGGACTTGTCATTTTGATGGCACTGACACTTTCATTGACAGATATTTACTTTTGAGAAACGAACTAAGGATTTTGAGCAAGAGACTTGCTTTTGCATGAAATCCATGGTGTTTTGCTATTTGTACGAATTGTTTTGAGAAATGCACTTACTGTTTTGCCAATTTCAATTCTGATCTGACAAATGTAGCAAAGCGACTGAGAAAAACTGTAAGCATGCTTGATTCTGATTGGCTGGGAGGAGGGCATTAACCCGGCAGGTTGCCCGCTGACTTGTCGGTTCTACTTGCTGCTGACTGAGCACAGCGTCATCAAATAGTAGATCAATACAACCCTTGTATTTTTTTGAATACTTAATTCTGATTGACTGCAGGGTGTCCATAAATCACTGATATATGGACGCCTGCTTAGTAGTTCCAGTCAAATGGTCTGTTCAGCAATCAAAACGAGAGCTGGTAAATTGTGAAAAATGCATTAAACTGTAATCAGAAAACGCGGTTATATGCTATAGACCCTAGAGTATCTGTGGTATAAAGAAAAGAGGATTTGAGGAGGACTATTAGTCCTCCTCAACTCCTCTTTTCTGAAATGAAATGATTAGTCCTGAACTAATCATTTCATAATATTGTATATGTTTACATTTCTTGCTAGATATATTTTATACATTTTATGTATACACCCATCGGCCCCTTTCTGCCTCAAAAAAGTCAGACTGCTGGAACTCCATTTTTGGCCCTGCGACCAAAGCCGACAATATTGTCCCCCTCTGACGCCACTGGTTCAGTAGGCTTCCTGGAGATCAGGTAGTTCCTCAGGTCCTGGATTTCCTGGAAGCTCCTGGCATAGTCCAGAAAAGACAGCAGGCTGTCCTTACTGTGTCCCTGTGGGTTGAAGGTCCCGGCTCTCTCCTCCTCATCTACCTTTTTCATAAGGTAGATGGTGTAGCCAACATCGTTCTCTAGGAGCCACTTGAAAGATTTTCTCTGGTACTTTCCGAACTGCAGCAGGTACTCTCCCATCACCTCCTGTCGGTCCGACACATCCCCTCCTCGCTGGAAGGCCACAGTGCGAGCACTGGTCTTCACTAGGTCATGTTTCTGGGAATCTTGACCTGAAGCCCAGGATTGTGTTTTATCCTCGTGGCCTCAGAGGATGGGTCCTGCCGCAGATGACCCGATGGTCCCTTCCTAAATGTCACCGTCATCTTTCCGGGAAAGAGGCTGATGGTATTCATGATTTCTTTTCACTGCAAAAAAAAATGTGTGTTACATGGTAATATATGATAATAATACTGTTATATTAACAGCATTATTCATATCAAAATTAATGAGCATTTGTAATGAGTGTAGTGGGTTTAACCCACGTAATCTCAGTTTCCTTACTCTTAACTGAGACAATACTAATCCCCCTTCAGATAGTAGTCAGACAGTATCGATTAATGAGGGGAATTTGTATTTATATATATAGATAGAGATATTTCAGTGTGAAGCTGACCTGAAGGATGGCTCTTACAGTGTGCACAGTAATATTATTTGGAAGCTGTTATAACATATAACGTTACTACCAAATTAATGTAAAGTTACTCACGTAAGCTAATGTTGATGCTTACGACAACCAAATTAATGTAAAGTTACTAACGTAAGCCAATGTTGTTAGCTTACGACAACCCGAGTTAGTGTAAACATTACTACATTGTAAATACAGTACGACCATATACGACTGAGAAAAGTGAATTTATGAGTTAAAAACAATATATTCAACTTACAATTGAAAAGTTAACTTGTCGACGGATGAAAATAATTGTCATCTCCCTCCGAAAACGTGTTTGTGGTCTCCTTTCGACGCTCCGCTGTCTGTCACTCAGAGAAGAAATCATCTCCTTACTTCTGCCGAGGGGGGAAACAGCGACACCAAAATCCCGCTTGTGGCCGGAAAAATATTACATCCGTAGTGATAAGAACTACCATAGAGAATGAATGGAAAAAGTTAAGGAAGTTAAGGACGACTATTTTCGGCTCCAGCCGCGTAGCCATAGAACGCTGACTAGCCAATCAGAAGAGAGAAAGAAAATGCCACTGATCTCCCAGAGGAGGTGGTTCGAATCCCACCTTAGCCAAACAAATCAAATCCTTATTTGATTAGGATACTCTTATATTCTTTCTACAGCATGTGTACATATAAGAGTACCGTACTTTAATCACTTTTTGTACAAATCTTGAATCTTTGAGGATAATATGCTAATAAGACCTTGTTATTAAAGGATAGTGGTCGATATTGTTTAAATGTGATCGACAGTGTTTAAATATGGTCGATAGTGTTTAAATATGTTCTTTTCCCTCACTCTCCACCTCATCCCTAACTCTCCACCTCAAGCTGGTGTGTAGTGAGCGTTCTGGCACCGATTGGCTGCCGTGCATCACCCAAGTGGGTGCTACATATTGGTGGTGGTTAGTGAGGTCCCCCCTTCACTTTAGGCGTCTTTGAGTGTTATTAATTATTATTATTCTTCATGTTTAACCTCTGTTTTCCTTTTATTCCTAGTCTGTTTTACATAGTTTTGAATGATGACTATATGCTCTGTAAGGTGACCTTGGGTGTCTTGAAAGGCGCCTCTAAATTAAATGTATTATTATTATTATTATTAATTAGTCTCTGACTGAAGGTGCTGTTCTTGATCACCTTCAGGGCGTGGAGTGGGTGAGTGGGGTTAGACATTATTGAGGCCAGCTTGTTGAGGATTCTGGCCTCCGCCACCTGCTGGACCTTTAGCTGCTCAGCCCCGACCACTGAGCTGTCCTTCCTGATCAGCTTGTCCAGTCTGTTTTCGTCCACCTTCTCCCCAACATGCCACAGCGAAAAACAGAGCACTGGCCACAGTAGGGGTTGGCAGATGTTAAATTACCTTAGTCTCCTCAAGAAAAAGAGTCGACTTTGTACCTTCTTGTACACCGCTTCCATGACTTTTCCAGTCCAGCTCACTGTCGAGCTGCACACCAAGGTACCTGTGGTTGGCGACCATCTCCACCACAGTGCCCCCGATGCTGATTGGTGTTGGTTGAGTCCTCCTCCTCCCCCTCCTGTAATCCACAGCTATCTCCTTTGTCTTTGTGGTGATGGAGATTATCGTGTATTGTAATTCTACTTTTGCTTACTGTTTCTTGAAAAGTTTTAATTGAACTTAATGATAATAAAAACAACAATAAACATTAAAAATATTTATATTATATAAAGTATGCATGAAAGGCACCACAATATGCTCCACTAAGCAAATAATCCAGAAACAAGTGGCTGCCCTTTAATGAAAGTGTCATATTTTATTGTACATAAACACAAGCTGAATAATTAAATCAAAACTGACATTGAAGGTAAATAAAGATAATATGTAAGCAACGGAACAATAAAAATGTACAGAATATATTTAGTAAAAAGTGTAAACATATACTTGAGCTGCTACCCCCACGACCCGACCCCGGATAAGCGGACGAAGATGAGATGAGATGTAAACATATACAATATTATGAAATGATTAGTCCAGGACTAATCATTTCATTTCAGAAAAGAGGAGTTGAGGAGGACTAATAGTCTTCCTCAACTCCTCTTTTCTGAAACCCATCGGCCCCTTTCTGCCTCAAAAAAGTCAGACTGCTGGAACTCCATTTTTGGCCCTGCAACCAAAGCCGACAATATTGTCCCCCTCTGACGCCACTGGTTCCTGGAGATCAGGTAGTTCCTCAGGTCCTGGATTTCCTGGAAGCTCCTGGCATAGTCCAGAGAAGACAGCAGGCTGTCCTTACTGTGTCCCTGTGGGTTGAAGGTCCCGGCCCTCTCCTCCTCATCTACCTTTTTCATAAGGTACATGGTGTAGCCAACCTCGTTCTCTAGGAACCACTTGAAAGATTTTCCCTGGTACTTTCCGAACTGCAGCAGGTACTCTGAGCATTTGTCATGAGTGTAGTGGGTTTAACCCACGTAAACTCAGTTTTCCAGCTCTTAACTGAGACAATACTAATCCCCCTTCAGATAGTAGTCAGAGTTTCGATTAATGAGGGGAATTTGTATTTATATATAGAGATATTTCAGTGTGACGTTGACCTGACAGATGGCTCTTATCGTGTGTACAGTAATATTATTTAGAAGCTGTTATAACATATAACGTTACGTACCAAATTTATATAAAGTTACTAACGTAAGCTAATGTTGTAAGCTTAGGACAACCAAATTAATGTAAAGTTACTAACGTAAGCTAATGTTGTTAGCTTACGACAACCCGAGTTAGTGTAAACATTACTACTTTGTAAATACAGTACGACCATATACGACTGAGAAAAGTGAATTTATGAGTTAAAAACAATATGTCCAACTTACAATTGAAAAGTTAACTTATCGACGGATGAAAATAATTGTCATCTATCTCCGAAAACGTGTTTGTGGTCTCCTTTCGACGCTCCGCTGTCTGTCACTCAGAGAACAAATCATCTCCTTACTTCTGCCGAGGGGGGCAACAGCGCAACCAAAATCCCGCTTGTGGCCGGAGAAATATTACATCCGTAGTGATAAGAACTACCATAGAGAATGAATGGGAAAAGTTAAGGAAGTTAAGGACGACTATTTTCGGCTCCCGAAAAAAATTACTCTAGGCCTTGCTGCTGCAAACTCGGTTAATTCGACCTCCCAGTACATCCACTTGTCGCAATCATGTTTATCCTTTCATTTTCCTGATTGGGCACGAAAGAGAACTCCGTCAATAAATGCATAGATGACTTGCCCTTCATTTTTGATACTCCGACTTCTTCAACGACTACATGTCAGATCTATCCAATCTATACAGTAATCCACTATCTGTTGTAAATTAATGATGTTCAATGGAATAGATAGGTGAAATACAAAACGAAATAATACGGGCATAGTCAAATAATTAGTCAATCTTGCAACCGTATCCGTTATTTGTCGTAATTTTGTGTCGCTATTATTCTATTGCTCTGTCACCGAGTTTCCGTAGTGTAGTGGTTATCACGTTCGCCTAACACGCGAAAGGTCCCCGGTTCGAGACCGGGCGGAAACAGGATTTTTTTTTTTACTTTATATTTTTTGTACTGCTGACTTGAAAGTATCCATATAGTCTACGCATCTACCTCTAAATTCATATCTTCATGAACTTACATTTGTACACAGCCAATCACGAGCCCAGCATGTTATAGAAAAAGTAACGTTGGGTCTAGGAGAACAAAATGCAGAAGGTGTTTCCGCCCGGTTTCGAACCCAGGGAAAAAAATGTATGCACTGCTGTCTTGAAAGTATCCATATAGTCTACGCATCTACCTCTAAATTCATAACTTCATAAACTTACATTTGTACACAGCCAATCACGAGCCCAGCATGTTATAGAAAAAGTAACGTTGCGTCTAGGGAGAACAAAATGCATAAAGTGTTTCCGCCCGGTTTCGAACCGGGGACCTTTCGCGTGTGAGGCGAACGTGATAACCACTACACTACGGAAACTTATACACACCCTTTACAAAGCGTCAATAGAAATTTGTAATGTCCCATACAATGACCACACAAGAGCCGCGAATCAATCGCAAATACCCATTTAAGTCAAAGCAAGTCAGCTTTACTAGCGTTTTACTTTAGCGTATCGAGTCCGATGACGAACCATTCATTTGAAATCATTATTGTTCTTTTTGCTGTCGTCATACATTGCCGTTTTCAAATTGCTTATGTGTAATGTGTGTAATGTGTAATGGACGTGTCGCTTCGTCGCATTTCTTCTCGGCTCAACACCGCGCGCGACCATGACTTGAGGGTCGAAAAAGGTAGACGTAAATCGCGATTAGCAAGATGCGGAGCATCGTGTGCCTTCACTACTAGGCCTACATCTCTGTGCGCTTGTCGATTGGATTCACAATGAGAATCCATGGCTTTTCATTTACCCTTTCTCGTTTCAAGTCACTCGATGTTGGTTGTCTGCTTCAGAACCGCCCAGAAACACGCTGCTTACATATTGCTTCTGGGGATGCTGAACCACAAAGATAGCTGATAGTATTGAAAGAACAAACGGTCTGTAATAGGCTACACTGCGTTATAGTCAATGTAATAGTAATGGAGTCGACCAAAGCACTTTCGTCTCATTAATTTTATTGATATTGTGAAGAAAGAAATACACAAACAAAATAAGCCAAACCAGCAGAACAAATCAATCAAACAAAAACACTATTTCCTTCTATAGTTTAACAAAATCATACACATCTAAGATTGACAACTTATTAGGTGTGAATAGTAAGTTCTCCTAAGATTGTCACACACACACACACACACTCTCTCTCTCTCTCTCTCTCTCTCTCTCTCTCTCTCTCTCTCTCTCTCTCTCTCTCTCTCTCTCTCTCTCTCTCTCTTTATCACTAAACTCCCTGCGCACACACACACACACACACACACACACACACACACACACACACACACACACACACACACACACACACATAATACACACTATACACACACAGACTCACAATAACACGCATACTCCCATGCCGGGCAGTGAAGCAAGTTCCGGGGATCTGAGGTTTCGTGCTCAGAGCTGGATCCTCTTGGCCGTCATCTCAGTCCTGTCCACTAGGATCCCAGTCCAGCGCAAGTCCCAGAGCTCATCCACCATCGAACAAGACCCAGAGTCCGGGGCCAGGCCTCTGGGGTGTGGCAGAGATCTCCTGCTCAGTGGTCAAGTGGTCCTAAACATTTCACAAAATCAAGAAAGACTGTTGAACTATTGAGAACCACTAGACCAAAGAGAGTGTTTCAGTTCCGGGATTCAAGGCAAGGCACGGTAGAATCCTGGCAGAGTGGAGCAGAGTGGAGCAGGTGGAGCCGGGATGTGTTGTACTGGTTGGTGATTGAGCTCTGCTTTATATCCTGTCCCTCCACAGCTCCGCGCTGAGGAATGAAGGTTCTACCAGTCGGACTGGTATGCCTGCTGCCCCAGCTAGGCGCAGGGTGAGATGTTCTGTGTGTGTACCTGTCAGGCCGGTCGGGTCACCACTGACTCACCTGTCCCTGATCTCTGATCTCTCCGTCTGACCCGTTCGGAAAGAAACCAGTAATATATTTGTGGTATTATCTTAGTATCGTCACAGCGGCACTGAGTACTATTTAAGTACTTCTTTACTATGGCATAAACTACTACTATTTACTTTTCACCATTTTGTGTACATTGTTTGAGTAAGATGCCATGCCATGCTCATTAATGACATCAGGGAACAAATTCCATTGTGTTGGCTTTGGAATAAAGCTAAACGGAATAGAATAAAGGCATAATTCAGCAGACGCTTTCATCCAAAGTGCCGTGGAATGACATTATTGGTTGGATACATACATGTCATTACCTAGCAGGTAGGGTCTAGAACATCTTGCTCCAGGAGGCCGATCGCTACTGGTTAGGCCATGTGTGATAGCATGGGGGAATGTGGACTTCCAAGGCATCAGGTTGCTGTTTTAAATGTGAGGTTATGATTGATAGATGCAGTGATTATGAAATGATTCTGGGCTACTGGTTTATCTCATTTCATAGAGCTAGGGAGAGGTGGAGAGACAGAAGGGGGGAAGGGAGAGAGACGGAGTGAGAAGAAAAAAAGGGGGGGGGGAATGTAAATATGGCAAATATGGCAAGAACTGCAACAAATATATAGGAAAAACCTATGGATCTATCTATGTAAAGTATAAGAAGTAATGTAAGCCCAGCATGGAAATGCTATCCAAATGTGGGGTAGCACCTCATGGAGATACCGACTGACCAGACAGGAAGTGACCTCAGGTATCTTGACAGTCAGGTTCTACAAGACCACACCCCTTCCACCAGCACCTCAGCATTCCCCTCAGTTTGTGTGAATGTGTATGTGTGTAGGTGTACTAATGTATAAGTATTTATGTGGAAGTATGTATGTTTGTGTGTGTGTATCGGTGTGTGTCTGTGTGTGTCCGTGTGAGTCCTGACAATCCCAAACTCTGTGCATCATGATCACAAACATATAGTTGAATCCACCTCACATATTCTTATCAGATGCTAGGTCTTTGAAGGCTTCTACATCGCCTGGCTCGAAACAATAGTTGACATAGTTAGAATGTTTATCAAGGGCATTACAGCCATAGCTCCACCCTCTGTACAAATGTAGAAACATTCCTGTGAACAACCAACCTCTCTTTGAACCTCTGAGGCTGAATGGGCAGACAGTGGAGCAGGTAGAGGCCTTTAGATACCTGGGCACAGATATGGACACCCACCTGTCCTTCTCCCAGCACACAGACTCTGTGTACAAAAAGGCACAGCAACGCCTGTTCCTGCTGAGGAAACTCAGGAGCTTTGATGTCAAACAGGACATTTTAACAGCTGTCTATAAATCACTCATAGAATCTGTACTCACGTTCAACATCACATCCTGGTTCACCCTCACCTCTGTCAAAAACAAATCAAAGCTTTCCCGGATCGTCAATCAAGGAAGCAAAATAACTGGCAAAACTCAAATTCAATTATCAGTACTCCACAGCCAGGCAGTTAAAAGGAAAGCCCACCTCATTACACAGGATCCCACCCACCCCCTGCACAAGTCCTTCCAACTTCTGCCATCAGGCCGCCGGTATAGACAGGGGCGTTGCGAGGTAGTGGGGGGGGGGGGGTTCGGAGCGATTGTTGACGCGATTTTTTTTTTTTTTTTTGGGGGGGGCTTTTGGGGGCCCTAGTAGTGGCCCGGGGCCCCAAGCAATTGCCTGGTATGCCTAATGGGACGCGGCGCCTCTGGGTATAGAGTACCCCTATCTAAGAAAAACATACACAAAAACTCATTCATACCCATTGCCATAAACAGCTTAAATAAACAATGAACTATGGACAAAGGAACTCTGACGCACTGTCACTTTACACTTTACACATATCCACAGCTTTTATTTAGTTATTTTTACAGTTTTTAATATTTATACTTGTTTTAAGATCTATACACACTGTATGTGCTCTCAGAGATCAATGTTGTTGTATGAATGCCTATCAGTACATTTTCATGTTTGTATGTCGAGCCACGTCAAATATGATTTTCTGTTACGACAGACAATAAAGTTTTCTGAATCTGAATCTGAATCTGAAACCAGCCTTATTTAATTTTGTAATAATAAATTATAATTATATCTTCGCTGCCAATACACGATGATTGACACCCATGATTCAAGGGGTTCCCGAAATCTTTCACCTGAAGGCCGGGAATCTGGGGTCTTCCTTTGGGACCCAAATTGACAAAAGATTCTCATAGGTTCCCATAACATGTACCTCTATAAACGAGTGATGAAAAACACCTAAACCTAGCATTTAGAATGTATATTAAATATTTTGTATGAATAGAAAAGTACATCACAGCAATGTGGTGTGTGTAATGTAACGTTCCTCACCACCTCTATATGAACTTGCAGTATAAACTGAGCATTACACTCACTAGGTCAACTGGAGAGGGGAATGTGCACAAGTACACAGAACAAACAAAATCCTAGCAATAATTAGAGAGAGAGCATAATAAAACAATGAATGTTTGAGGTTTGTGCTGTTGATGTAGTTACTATTAAAGGGGAGTCGTTATTGAATGAATAACCATCACTTCTTGTATCTTTAGTCCATTGATAAAGTAAATAATATAGCCTAGTTAAATCAAGGGTATGCCTACATATTATACATTTAGAATAATCATATTTATTTATTATTATGAGGAATGATCAATTGTAAACAGTGACAAATCCATTCATTTTTTTGACCAGGGTTATAAGTGTCCCATGGAAGTGTAGTGAAAACCAAGAGGCCTCGGTTCCACTTGTTGTTTTAATGCGCCAGATGAGATCACAGGTCTGACGTCCACACCTTGAACATCAATGCGAACTGTTTGGCCAGATCTGTGTTCAGATTTCAATTGCCAGCTAAATTATTTCCTGGTTAAATAATTCTGCAGACACGGCGCTGGGCTGGAGGAGAAGCCCTTATGTTGCTCAAGCTGTTTTAAGTAGTACAACATAGTCAAACGCCTTTGCCATGCATTGTTGTTGAGAAGCTGTATAAAATCAGTGTTGGCAGATTGGGCCAGATTTAGCGACCAATCTGGCAACCCTTGCTGCAGCGAAATTTGGCAACACTGTATACAATGGGTTTGAATCGCCAGCGGAGGCAGTGCTACGCATGTTATAGTCATGACCTTATGATCTAGTTACCGCCTTATGTCCCAGTGTAGCAGGTAGGACGAGAAGCCCCTGACTGCAGCCCGCAGACGGAGCCCACATGGAGGGGGCGGGCACTCAGTCCACATGGAGGGGGCGGGAACTACGCCCACATGGAGGGGGCGGGAACTTAGTCCACATGGAGGGGGCGGCCACTCAGCCCACATCGAGACGATTGAGCAGATTTCCGCTGCTCTTGTTAATGCAAGAGTAAACGGTAATACTATGTTAAGCTAGCGGGAGTCCATGCTGTTAATTAAATTATACAAACAGATGGTACGGGAGATGTGACTGGGTATCTTTCTTGCTGCGTACCATGGAACTATTATAAAGTTAAGCATAGCCTAAACGACTTGCAAATACATTTTCTCTTGTTTATTTTTTTTTTGCTGAGATGTTCCACTGGACCTGTTTAGGTTCCACTTAAGAGTTCACGTTACAACCGTTCGCCGTTGCTCCATGTTTAAATCACAGTGCCTTGTTCGTGACCAGTCTCAAATTCACTAACTGAAATAGTGCCCCCTAGTGATCTTTTATTTTTTTACTCAGTATTAATACTATTGCTGTTTTCGCTTGAATTTTTGTATTTCTCGCCACTCTCGCTTCACTCTCTGTCGCCCGACATCGCCGTCACCGCCGCCATAGCTGCCAAGCGCCGCCATTATGCTGCATCATCAGACTACATTGGAGTCGTGTGGCTCAGGCGTCACGGGGAGGGGGAGAGGTGTTTGACTCAAAAGAGGCAAACACCTTCAGGTTTTTCCTGTCCATCATCTCCACACAGAACAGTTCATATCAGTATGTAATCTGAATGAGAATTGGAATGGTTTCCACGTTTCTTCCTCATCCCCGCCGTCATGGGATTTGCGCTGTGTTGATGCTGCCATCTGCTCCCAACCTTCCATCCCAATGACCTCTGGGAGAGAAACGCTGTCCTTGAAGGACTGTAACTGGCACCATGCTGCTGCCTGAATTGTGTCTTTCAGGACAACATCATCTTTCTTGAAGAAGAAGGAAAAATTATTTGTGTCTGTACTTGACACCCTACTCTCCCAAAACCACAAAATGGTATGCAAACAAAGGCTACTACTAGGCCTACTGATGAGTTTTCAGTGATAAAAAACACTATTCAACTAGTCATCAGACTATTTTATCTGGCTATACATACAACCTCCAGCATTACACACATATTACATACCAGGTTCCCAGGTTCCAGTTCCTGGTCTTCAGTTTTGTCTGGAAATAAAACAGATTCAATCTGTTTTACAACAATCAGACAACAATTATTGTTGTCTGTAATGTTGAGGCTAATAGGCTAATACAATGGAATAGTAAAAGTAGGCCCTAGTAGTGCAATAGATCAGCCATGGAGTAGGCTATAACTTGTATATTGATGGTGTCTCTAAAAGTCAAAGAAAATCAGTATAAACATAAAAGCAGTTTTCTACAAAAAAACATTGCAGCTTTTCGGTTTTCTATTTTTCGGCTGCTTTGTATAAGATGGCTTGTGCATATACACAATGTAATTAGACTAATATAATATTGATATTCGATTTCTGTAGACTCTTATGAACATTTCAAGACCCAACATGAAGTATCAACTCATTGCTAAGGATATCCACAACGACGATAAAGTAAGAATGCACCAAGGGTGGGGGAGGGTGAGGGGCTATTTTGACCTAAGACACTAGGATATATTTGATCTATATTCACTAAACATATTTATTCCACCGAATGGTTGACATTGGTTGACAATCCTGAGATTCTAAGCTTTCAAACTTTCTCGCCGGCGGGATTTGACGATTAAGTAACAAGACATAATACACAATTGCATGAATATTACTAAATATATTAAGCATTTTGACATTCTCACTTACTTGCATGTTTTAGGCATCACTCGCTCGGGCGGGCACACTCTAATTTCAGGTAATTTCAGGTACATTTCAGCTAATTTCAGGTCAGAAACGGGATCAGAAATGCTGTTTGACCAGTCCTCAATGTGAACTGAGTGGCCGCCCCCTCCATGTGGACTAAGTTCCCGCCCCCTCCATGTGGGCGTAGTTCCCGCCCCCTCCATGTGGACTGAGTGCCCGCCCCCTCCATGTGGGCTCCGTCTGCGGGCTGCAGTCAGGGGTACTTGGGTAGGACGGTAGTGATGGGTAATGCACCTTGGCCCCTCCCACTGGCAATAATCTAGATCAGGTGGCACATGTGGCACGTCTTAAAAGAGGTGCGAACTCAGTATTATTGCAAAGACGGTGGAAGTAAAAGCCTCCGTAGCAGCTGCGTAAACAGAACCTTCAGCCTGGTGTCTGCACGTAACCCTGGCTTGGTGTCTTTTCATATGGTGACCAGTAAATGGTGCACACAACCACGAGTCTACTGACACGTGATCGCATAACAGCGATTTGTGAGTCACACGGGGTAGCAGCAAGGACAGAAAGCTCACGTCAGGTGAGAGTGCACTGCTTCGCGTCATCCACACGTGAACGCATTGGTACTGGAGTTGTAGGTCTAGTTCATCTAGGCTGGCCCAAACACGAGGATTGCCGTCGTCTGTTCGACCAGCCACTGTTTTTCCCAGGACCGAATTTGTCTACTTGTATCTATTTGAATGTAACCTACGAGTGCTATAAACATCTGCCACCCGTATCGTGGGCAAATTGGGAGACGAGGGGGAAGGCCGGCTAGTGGTAGCCCTTTAACCCAAATTGTTTTGTCTTTTGTTTGTTTTGTTTATTATATCTTTCTTGTGTGGCCCATGGGCATTTTTACATCATCTCTTTTGGGAACAGTATTTGTTTTTAGTGTTTTAGTGTTTGATTTTCATTTGCTGCTAACTGCATGGGTTTTATTTGCACTTGTTGCTAACCAGCATGTTCATTGATTATTGAATAATAAATGTTTGGACTAATAAATGTTTATCAGTCCCTATTTCTGTGCCTTCATTGGACACACCTGGATATAGTTTCATAGTCTAGTTTAATCATTCTCTAAACTATAGATTCAAGTACCCCTGGGGGTCACACTAGTAATGATCTAAACTGAACGAGAAGGAGTTCAGGTGCCGCACACAGCATCTGAACTGCAAAGACTGCAAAAAAGGCTCTATTTTAATTAGGAAAATCAATTCACATTAATTAAAAGCGTCGTTATGCATTGTACTCCGCCGATTGGCGCCCCATTCAAATCGGGTCGGCGACTCATTTTGTTAAGTTTGGGAAAGGCTGGTTTAAGTTTAAGTTTGGGAAAGGCTTCTAAAGCTGCCAAATACGGAGATGTATCATATTTGAATATGAATCCATGTCATATATCACAACTAGGCTATAGGGGCCAGATACTGACTTTTGTAGACTGGAATATGTCCATCAGCTGGCAGTGTGGGGCTACCAGACGATGGGTCCAAGAAGAAGGCTGACTATGTTGCTAACTACTCAATACCGAACTGTAGTAGGCTATGCTTTCTGTACCTGTGATATTGGTTTGTTTGTGTATAACTTGTTATCCTGTGGTGTGTGTGTGTGTGTGTGTTTGGACATACCAGATGAAACAGTGGCAGCAAGTGTTAGAAATGTTGCACAATGTGTCATTCATAACATATATTCCAAACGCTGCGCTAGATACTGACGCTACCACCAGGTAGAGCTGTTGTTTAGACCAACCCTAAACACTATGTTTGAGAGACAGAGGCTGGATATATATCTATATCTAATAACGTTATAGTTCAATCGATTCCTGAATGATCTGATAAGTGTGTGTGTGTGTGTGTGTGTGTGTGTGTGCATACTTCCTGTGGCTGTCTTGGTTCATCCATTCAGCAGTTGGACTACTGAACTTTGTTCTCTGTGTGTGTGTGTATAAGTGTGCACACACACACACACACACACACACACCTCCTTTTCACTTTAAGAGTCTCTGGATTGCGAACCATTGAAAACATAAAACACTGTAATCCTAACCAGGGTTCTGATTGGCTAGCTCTGGACTAGGCGTTTAGTTACTGTTTAACCTCTGACCCTTCCTCCATCTATATTTGCTTTGAGCCGTATGGGGGCAGAATGACCGGGTCGGCCAAGAGGACCCGGTTAATTCCGGAGGGAGCTGGATTACTTCGGAAAAGTCTTCCCTGATAACAGCTCGTTGGTGGGATTTTACCAGGCGGAGAACACACACGCACTACACAGTACACACACACACACACACACACACACACACACACTCTCTACACAGTGGACCGACACACATACACACACACTACAAATTGTACACACACACACACACACATCGACAGACACACACACACGCGGCCGGGCATGCAGGTGCGGGCTGAGAAGGCATCAGTAGTGGATGTTCCCTGATCAGAAGAGCCTTCACTGGTAAGGTATGGAAACACTCTAGTCTCTGCTCTAGTGGCATCAGGTTGGTTGTGTTGGCTGGGTTCTGTCTGTGGTGACTGTTGAAGGGAATGCTCCTCCAGGTTGATTCACTCATCCGTCTCTCTTACTCTCTCTGACTCTATATTACTACGTTTAAATCTGATTTCTAATTGCGGCGCATTCTAGAATGTTTTTTTTCATGTAGCCAAAGCATGTTAAAATATAATAGCAAATGTTGAATTATTTCTCAGTTAACTTCCAATGAATTTGATCGATGTGTATTCTATTCATTGATATTTCCTTACGTTACATCTCTCTCTCAAAGTCATGCTCTCCGTCGCTGGGAAGGCCCTCAGGGTCTCTGGATGCCCCAAGAACGCACGCTCTATAGCAACTGTTGTCTCTGGCAACAAGACGTCCAAGTAAGAATCATCTACTCACACGTCCAAATAACCGCTGACATAGTACTACCATAGTGCCACAGTCTTTACTGTGTGTGTGTGTGTGTGTGTGTGTGTGTGTGTGTGTGTGTGTGTGTGTGTGTGTGTGTGCGTTCATGCTTTTTTGTGTGTGGTGTGTGTGTTTGTGTGTGTGTTTGTTTGTACGTGTGTGTGCTCATGTGTGTGTGTGTGGGGTTCAGGCTGGTGCGTGACAGACTTCAGAAGGAGGTCTGTAAGATGCAGGAGCTGGAGCCCGGCTTCAGACCAGGTCTGGTGGTTCTACAGGTGAGACCGCTTCCTCTATTCTGCTCTCTGGAGGAATAGTATTGAGGCATACGTGTTGGCAGATACTGTTATAATATTTAAGGGGTTGAAGGTAAAGGTGAGTGTCAATCTGGTATTGTTTTTAGCATATTGGCATGGGTTTTAGCGTGTTAACGTTGAATTTGATCAACATTCTAAATAGTTAACGTGTGTTTTAGTCTGTATTTTAGCATCTCAGATTGTGTTAGTGTGTTTTAGCTTGTAACCGCGGTAAGAGATTGTATTCTCTTTTCTTTTTTTTATTTAGTGACAATGCACATCAATTGACATTTTTAGTTTACACTCAAATGTATATCTGCCAGAGTTAGCAATAAAGAACC
Source organism: Gadus macrocephalus (assembly GCF_031168955.1). NCBI lineage: Eukaryota > Metazoa > Chordata > Actinopteri > Gadiformes > Gadidae > Gadus > Gadus macrocephalus. The sequence goes on along the minus strand of NC_082402.1, from coordinate 13,869,824 downwards.
TTTTTTTATCTGTAGTCCCTTGGCAGGTCAACACATTCTAGAAGGCTGTAGCCTGTCGGAGTGTGTTTAAGCGGATCAGCGAGTGTGTTATGGTGCTATTGAGAGTGAGGGTCTCAGTATGTTAAAGTGTGTGTTAGCATGTGTGTTTGGGTGCTGCAGGTGGGCGACCGAGGCGACTCCAACCTGTACATCAGCATGAAGCTAAAGGCCGCAGCTGAGGTGAGACACAGCCTCCCTAGCATTCAACAGGTCAAAGGAAAGGCACTACAAGCTTCAAACCACATTGCTATCTCACCTGCAAAACATGTATTTCAACCATTCATGTTGCTTGGCGTGAGAATCTGCAGACTAGCGATACATGGAATCAGTTTGTACTGGAAGCAAACAGACGGATCTCAGTGTGTTATGGCTGACCATTAATCTCAGATCCAGGGGAGGAATGACAACAAGACAATAGCATCTTCTTCCCATTGTCGGTATCTCTCCATGGCCGACAGCGAACACAAACCCGGCCAGTACTGGAAACTTTTTTCGTAGCCAGCTGAAAGATAGGTTAAAACCTCTTCCGTTGATACCAACGTCCTTAGACATTGCTGTGTCTGTAAAGGTTTAAAAATGTATCAAAACATTCACTCACTCCCACTCCCCCCTGATGTCACAAACGGGTAGATTTGAAACTGCTTGTAATGGCATAACAACAGCTGGAGGTAAAATAGGAGTGCATGTCTTAAAAGTAACCAACTATCATAATAAAACCAAAGCACCAACAAAGGTTCTGGACAGAAACTGAATGAAGCTAATAACAGCTAAATATCACAGCTACAGCAATTCTATGAAAGCCCAGGACTCTAGGAATGAAAGATGCTGTCTTCTCTTCTCTCTCCTCTCTGGTTTTTATTTTTAGATCGGAATCGACGCCAGACACATCCGTCTGCCAAACACTGCCTCTGAGGACGAGGTGGGTGACCACATCAACAGGCGCGGCTAGAGCTATGCAATGCTAATGCTGCGCTCACACGACAACAGATCCCCAATGCTAGTGTCATAACAAAGTCCACTGCATTCGTATAGCCCTTAATCACAGATAGGATCCTAAAGGTCTTCGCAGGACTTGTACAACACCCCCTAACCCGAAGATCTCTCACAGACTTAAATGAGAAACTCCCCAAACAGAGAGGGAGGAGAAAAGAAACACCCACGAGGGATCCCTCCTTCCAGGGACATTTAGACGTGTGATAGTCGACCAACACATGGTGTTATAAACCAAAGTAGAATAAGTTAGAATACATGTTTTAAAAAAAGTACATTTGGAAACAAATCAGTCATGAATATAGGCCAGTCTATTTATGGAAGCTGGTTCCTGTTGTCCCTTCATCATAAATAAAATATGACACCAGCACAACATTGTGGCTGGGGTTGTTATGACGCCTTAAGCGTGTTCTTATTTCCATTGTTTGAATCATTCTTGTTCCTGCTGTGCCGCCCTCATTAATTCTGCCTTACATCAATAGAGAACATGGTAAACATCGTGGTCCTCCCTCAGGTCCTCCACAACATCCAGAGCATCAACGAGGACGCGCGGGTGCACGGGCTGATCGTCCAGCTGCCCCTGGACTCCATCCGGCCCATCGACAGCGGCCGTGTCACCGACGCCGTGTCCCCCCACAAGGACGTAGACGGGTGGGTTCTGAGGGGGCCTGGACCTGGTCCAAATGGGCCAGCCGGGCCCCATAGAGTCACTATTCAGGGCACCACCATTTGTAGTGTGGTCTGAAATGTGAGTGTACAAATCTAGACTTCGAGTTGTAAGGTTGTTGGTTCGATCCCCACCATCCAGAGTCTAGCTGTAGCAAGATGTCTTTAAACTACCGATATGGATTGTGACTTTGTTGTGTCACTTTGTATAAAGGCTTCTGCCAAATTAATAAACCATGAATAGTTGACCTTACAGGAATAGTTTGTTTGTTAATCGTTTGCCGTTTAGGATTTTGTTGTCGATTATGATTTTTTGTTGCTTTAAGTGTAGTTAATGTTTCCTTTTTTTAATGTGTAGATGGGGATTATACCATCTGTCTGGTAGTAGGTAGGAGTAGCTCTCTCTCTTGTTTTGGTGCTCCTGACCGGGTTCACAGCAAGACCAGATGGACTGGGTTATAGAGAACGAGAGAGGGAGGGATAGAGAGAGATAGAGATAGATAGGGAGGCACAGAGAGAGAATTTGAGAAACATCTCTCAATCTGCTGTTGACTTATGTTGTATATTCTATATTGTGACACATATTTATATTTATAATATAAATGTAATTTGTATTCATGAATCAACATTTGTTTTTATTTATATATGTGTAAATATAGTATACCTGAAAATGTATTTGCATAAATGTATATATGTGTGTGGGTGTGCGTGCGTGTGTTTGTTTGTGTGCGGGTGTAGCCTTAGCAGTATAAATGCTGGGAAGCTGTCTCGTGGAGACCTGAAAAACTGCTTCATCCCCTGCACTCCCAATGGCTGCATGGAGCTCATCAGTCAGACAGGTGATCGCCATGCAACACACTCACAGCACAATGTTAGACTGTCAGTGTCTACTGAGGACCATGTACACAGGACGGTGTTAGACTGAAAAAAGGACAATGTTATGCACTGTGACAGGACCATGTTAGGAGAGTCTAACAAGACAATGATGAACTCACTAGTGAGGACCATGTACACACACACAGCACGGTGTTCGACTTACCAGAGGACAGGACCCTGTTAAGACTAGTCAGGACAGTGTAACACACACAGGACAATGTACACACCTAGCGCATCAGATCAAACATATAAGGCCCATATTCCACAGACAGGACCATGTCACACAGATAGCTGACGATTACCTCGCCTGTGCTTAGGCCAAATAAGGGAAATATTTGAAAAGTTAAGGCACAGTTCTGTGTAACTGGTGTCTTGATATGAGCATGCTTGATTTCTTATAGCCTGTTAGTGTTTCATGAATCATATTAGAGCAGGTTTTAGCATGCTAGCTGAAACACGACAAAATGTGTGAGGACCATAACAGGCGTGAAGACCAAACGGGTCAAAGGCCTTGTCTTGTGATTTGCCCCTAATGGTTTCTAACGTTGTGTGTCATGTGACTGGTGACCTCCGGTCCCCTGCAGGCGTGTCCGTCGCAGGGAAGCATGCGGTGGTGGTCGGTCGCAGTAAGATCGTTGGAGCGCCCATGCATGACCTTCTGCTATGGAACCATGCGACCGTCACTACTTGTCACTCACAAACAAGCAACCTAGCTGAACAGGTAACCATGCATAGTACCTCCCTGTTAACTACCTGAGCAGGTAACCATGCATAGTCCCTCCCTGTTAACACCTTGAGCAGGTAGCCACAGCTGAGACAGCTCTGTTAGCTCCCGAAGTATCAGTCAGGACCTTCACATTATCTACCTGACAACTATCTACCAGCCTTTCCTAGTTACCTCCTTACAACATAGACAGGAGCAGGGAAACAGGGGGAGCACCACTTGATGCCCTACTACACTTCATAGTGCAGTGGTTAGGAAGTCAAGATGCCCCAAACTCTACCCGATCCTTAATGATGTGTATCTAAAATTAACTGAAATCATTTTAGAATTAACGCTTCTAGCAAGTGACTAAATTGTTAAACAGGAGGTTTTGGGTGTTTCTTATTCTGCTCTGATGCAGGTCGGTCGAGCGGACATCCTGGTGGTGGGAGCAGGGAAGCCAGAGATGGTGAGAGGAGAGTGGGTGAAGGAGGGGGCCGTCGTCATCGACTGTGGGATCAACTACGTGGCGGGTAACAGCAGACACAGCCCGACCTTTGACCTTTAACCTTTGATCTGTGCAGCAGAAATAACAATTATGTCAAAAAATCCATACTATTCAATAATACTCAACCAATCATGTTTCAAATAATGATATGCATAATATAAAGCAATTTAAGGGTTGCAACAGCATATTGCCTCATAAACATGGTGTTTTTATTTAGCTGTATTACTTCATAATGTTTCATTCTCATATCTCAATCAAACTCGTATATTAAAAGGTTTGACCTTTAACCTCTGCCATGAAACCTTTTCACCTTTGACATTGTGCTGCTAGACGAGACAAAACCAGGCGGGACACGGGTGGTGGGTGACGTTCACTACCCGACAGCCAATCAGAGAGCTTCTTTCATCACACCTGTACCCGGGGGGGTGGGTCCTATGACGGTGGCCATGCTCATGAAGGTATGAACCCTTTCCCAGCCAGTTTACCACCTCCATGTACTCCATAAGTCTCCTTTACATGTCAACTTGTGTGTCCGTTTGTAGAACACAGTTCAGAGTGCATGGAGATTCCTGCAGAGCCAGAGGTGAGATGGCTGATGGATCTTTAGGACAACAGAACTGTGGAGCAACAATCAACTCTGAAACAACACAACCCTCAACGTGGAACAGAAGCATCAACAACTTTGTAACAACGGAACAATTGAGCTGAAACAACGGAACCATGAGCTCTGAATCACAGAACAGGGGATACCTGAATGTCCCCAAGGGGATGAATAAAGTAAAACCTTTCTTACTTGGACCATCAGGAGCCAGTTAAACCAGTCAACACACAAGTTGTGTCGGAAAATTGTAGGAATTGTAATAGGTGATGCATAATAATAAATAATATGGATAATGTTATAAAATAAAAATACAGTTCAAACCCAGGTTCTTTAGCTGTGTTGTGTTGTACATGTTTTACGAGAGATGTGTGTTGATACGTTCTACTGGTGATGTGTGTTTAGACTTTCTACTGGATATGTGTGTTAACATGTTCTACTGGAGATGTGTGTATACATGTGATGTCCAGGCTGTTAGGGGGTGCGGGTGCAGGCAGGCAGGTAGGACCCAGATGCAGACGGTTTAGGGAGAACAGCACTTTATTTTCGCCTAAAGGCTAAGGCAAGGAACCAGGGAACTCAGGTGGGAACAGGGAACACGCAGGATGAACAACCACAGTGATAGCACAAGGAACAGAGGAAAGACAAGGGCTTAAGTAACAAACACAACGAGGAACAGCTGAGACACATTAGGGGAGGGATTAGTAATCAACCCAGGAGGGAAACACACCGAAACACGACAGACCATGACACAGGCATCGCCATAGTGGACCAATTAATCCACTGTATTGGTGTTCAGGATCTCCAAGACAACAGAAGATGTAGTTGCTATAGCAATTGAAACCATTATATCACTGATCTGTTTAATGAGCGTTACGGGACTGAACATTGAGCCGTATTGATTATTGAGGATGTCAAAAGACACGTTCTGAATGATTATCAGATGGAAATGTAAACATGAACACAATGCTAGCATGGGTAGGTTAGTCTAGTGGGCAGATTGTTAGGGACCCAGTTCAGGGGTTCTGGGTTTCAAACCTCGACCTACCCAGTCTACCCGTACATCGCAAAGAGGTTAGGGATTAGAATAACAAAGGCAGAGTAGATCCAGAGCGATGACCAGTGAATTCAGATACGTGTCATCAATGAGCAGGTGAAGGATAGCTCTAGCTCTAACATCGCTCTAGGATTCCTACAGGTAGAGTGTGGCCATGGGAAACCGAACCGAGAACCTTTCTTTAAGCACCACCACACACCTGCGCACACACAGACACATGTACGTACGCGCGCGCACACACACACACACACACACACACACACACACACACACACACACACACACACACACACACAGAAACACATTTCCAAATTAATCTAATTATAAGGGTCTTCACTTATCGCCCTATATCTCTCTCACTCCATCTCTGTCATTATTAATTGCCCTATATTTTCACACTCCATACTCTCTCTTTCTTATCTTTCTCTCACTATCATAGAGAGGTGATCATCATAGAGCTTCTCAATATGATGCTCCTTATCAAAGAGAAGCTTATTATGGTAATTATTTAAGCTATATACATTTTAAACCATTTATAATGAAGGTATCCTGTGTCTTTTCAGAACGAGAAACATAATTAATCAAATTATTATATGATAAAGAGAACTTGAATGGAGAGCTTATATCCTTTCTGCCATGTTGCCTCACATCAAGCTCACTGCAGGTTCCAGGTCAGCGAGCCATCAGGCTCCTCAATATTGATTGCCTCTCTGGAAGGTTTGTCATGTTCTGGAGGAGCCAAGAAGAGCGTGCTGTCTCCGGCTAACAGCAGGCTAGCCGCCATGCTAATGTCTGGGGAAGAGAGTCACGCAAAACAAACGGTTCGGTGTGTGATCAAGTTACAATCGATCAACATCTTGACTGCTCAGGGTCTTCTGATGCTGCTGGGGTCTTGGATTCTAGGGGTCTGGAAGGTTCTGCTCATAAAACAACCGTGTCCTTAATAGAAACACTTGCAACGTAGCGTCAATAATGTCTACCTCATTATTTTGTAGTTTTGGTTCGCGTTTTTAACATGTTTATTTTTCTGTGCTTCCTGCTTTGACATCCTTATTTTTCTTCAGATGAATAAAGCGTATAGATTAATGTCATCTTTAACACGTTCTTTGAACTAAAACCTGTTGTTGCAACCCGGCATCAGACAGGCCTATATAGGAAGGCGTGCGGGGTCTTTAGCCACAGAACGGCATCACGTTGTAACTTAATGTTTCTAAATATAATCTCCTATCAGAACCGCCGAGGCGCGGCCGTGCTCCAGGCTCTACCCTGAGATTACATTCCCTGCCTCTCCTTCTCCCTCTCCTCCCCACCTCCCCTCACACTCTCACTCCCCCTTTAACGCCCTCTCTGTCGCCTACCCTCCCTCTATCCCCCCACCTCCCATCTCAATCTCCTCCTCTCGTCATCCTCCTCCTCCCTCGCTCTCCATCTCTCTCCCCCACTATGTCCCCTCTCCCTTGCACCTTTCTTCCCTCTCTCTCTCTCTCTCTCCCTCTCCCTCACCCTCCTCCCGCCTCCCCGCCCTCCCTCCCTCTCCCACTGCTCTCCCTCCATCTCATTCTTGCCATCTCTTAACCACTTTGAATAATTCAGCAAATGAGACGCCAATCACCCCGGTCGCCATAGTAACGGGGGGCGGGAGCAGCTGTCGGTGGTGACGTGCCAGAGCCGGTGGAGCTCGGAGGTTGTGTGTGCACAGACGGCAACGTGTGCACGGTGCAGGTCCGTCTGAGATAAGGTAAGCCGAGTGTATTTTTGTATTTTATGTAACGGTCAAGATTTTTTTTATGTATTTTTCTTGACCCTTGTTTCTTACGTGAATAAACTGAGACCTTATGACATAGAGGTTAACTGTAGTGTGTCATGGAATGCGATCATGCAGGAAAGTGTTTGTGAGCGGTCAGACTAGGTGAGTTGAGCTGAGAAGTGAAAGCAGTGTGTGGTATAATATGTAAATATGCTTGTTTTGCATTGATTCCTTCCTGTGTGCATGCAGCGTGCCGGAGAGCAGAGTTGGATGTTGATGTAAACATCTTCCCTATCGACAGCTGGGGTCAGTGATACTGTAGAAGCAAAAAAAATAGACACACACAAAATAGTGTTTGTGTGTGTGTGTGTGTGTGTGTGTGTGTGTGTGTGTGTGTGTGTGTGTGTGTGTGTGTGTGTGTGTGTGTGTGTGTGTGTGTGTGTGTGTGTGTGTGTGTGTAATAAGCCACAGTGGAATGCAAACACACAAGCCAAGTTTCCTCCATGTTGTAATAATAATCAGGTTAAATAGGCCAATGGAGGTTTAATAACAACAAACCGGTGACCGTGGGTGTCCTATACGGGCGATGGCTGCAAGATTTATCTAAGCCTATAAATACACGCACTATATCAGTGGGCCATTTTGATGGCTATCTATTGATCAATAGCATGGATGGATAAATAGATGGGGGTAGCTGGCTGGAGAGATGGATGGAGGTTGCGGAGAGAGAAAGATAGGAAGGATTAATGAGTCCGTTTGTCGCATTGATCGGTATCATATTAATTGCAAATAAATCTCCCCTGTATTGTGTTAGTGAACCAGAATGCTGGAGTCAACCCTGTGACATCACCACGCACCCGGGCCAATTAAACCAAGCACCTCACTAACCTTGTGATATACTCAGCGTTGCTGTGGAGACCAATACCATGGCGACAGAGGGGGGTGACAAGGCGGAGACGAAGAAGAAGTTGACGGGCCCGGCCAGAATACTCCGGCTCGGGATGACCAGGAAGGGTTCCGAGAGCCGAGCCAATAGAAGACAGGCATCTGAAGGTGGAGTTGGCGAGGGGGGAGGAGTCTCCGGCACGCAAGAAGAGGTCCGAGAAGAAGCAGAAGTGTGCTCCGGTGTGGACGTCCCGACCACCAGGGGGAGCTGTTCTCAGAAGGAGGATGTGAAGGGGGAGGCGGGTAGGGGTACGAGGAAGACCCAGAAGGGGGTGTGGAGGAGGGTGTTCTTCACCTGCCTCAGGAGACGGCGGCGGCCGCGCCCGGAGGGCAGCACCCCCGGGTTCCCCGGGGAGCAGATGGGCCCGTCCAGCGAGGGCGCGAAGAGGAAGAGACGCTTCCCCGGGCTGACACTTTTGCGCCGCCTCCTGCCCTCCAGCAGGGGGCGGGACGGGGGGGCGGGGCCCCGTTGTGCCGCGGAGGACGCGCGCGGAACACGCCAACCACTTCACAGCAGCCCGGGCGCCGCGGGGAGGACGGTCTGCACCCAGGAGGGGACCGACTGCGGACGGGACAACCCCCAGAGGGTCGCCCTGGAGAACAACAACGACAGAGACGTCCCGTGGTTGCCCGAAGCGGTCCAGGACGAGGCGAGGCACGTTCTGAAGCATCGCTCGGACCTTGACGACGTCGCCATGGAGATGAGTGTGCAGGAGCCCGAGGCCGCGACTGAATCCCAGCTGGGATGTTTTGAACCGGCATCAGAGGTGGACCCCCAGCGGCCGGACCCCCAGGCCCCGGAGCAGAGACTGACGGACGGGTCACCCGACCCAGCAGAGAACCACCTCCCACCACCCTCCACAGCCCATAATGACCTGACCAACACCGCCGTGGCAACCGCTGACCAGCTTCTCGACGACAAGGCCAGTCCCTCAGAGGGCACTTCTGAAGAAGAAGAAGAGGCGATGACCCCTGCACTGTTCAATGGCCTCCATCGTGTTGGGGATGGTGTTGCTATGGTTACTGAGGACCACCCTGCCGCCCGAGCTCCCTCCCCTTTGAAGGCTGTCCTCGTGGTACCGCTGATACGCCTCAACAGCGGCGAGGAAGATGGCGCGTGCGATTGGGAAGGCGGTGCGTGCGTCTGGGAAACGCCTGCGCCGGAGGACGAGTCGCCGCTGGAGGTCGGCGTGGAGGTGGAGGTGGACTGGGAGGTCAAGGGTGGAGGAGGGGGGGATGCTGACGGGCTGGTGCTGGCCGCTCAGGCGGTGGTGCAGGCCGCCCTGGTGGCTGCCGTCCAGCAGCTGTTGAGGGAACAGCAGAACTCTGTGGACCACGCGCACCACCATGACACCCATCACCTGTCCCCCGCCCCTTACTGACCCTGACGTCTAACATTAAGTCCCTAACATCTAACCCTTAGTTCCTAACATCTAACCCTTAGTCCCTACCATCTAACCCTTAGTTCCTAACATCTAACCCGTAGTCCCTAACGTCTAACCCTTAGTCCCTACCATCTAACTGTTAGTCCCTACCACTTAACACTTAATTCCTACCATCTAACACTTAGTCCCTAACATTTAACCAATAGCCGTTAACATCTAGCCCCTCACCCTAATCACTCATCCCCATGCCCTTAATCACTTAATCTAACCCTAAATCCATAACCTCTAACCCTAAATCTGAACCATCTAACACATAGTCCCTAACATCTAACCCATAGTTTCTAACATCTAACACTTAGGCTTTAACATCCATCCCCATCCCCTTAATCCCTCAAATCTAACCCCTAGTCCCTCAAATCTAACCCTTGGTCCCTGGCATATAACCCTTATTTCCTAACACTTAAACCTAAGTCCCAAACAGCTTACCCCTCACCCCATCACCTGTCCCTCAACCCTTAAAGCCAGGGAAGGCAATTTGGAGAAACCAGCAAGAGCACGATTTTAAGTATACAAACGATAGAATCCCAGTCCTCCTTTAACTCCTCAATAACAAGTGACCAGCTGGCTAGGTTTAAAAATAGTTCTGCATAGCATTGTGGGAGACTCTGCTCATGTGCAATGAGTGCACAGGCAGAGTGCGGCAGGTAGCCCGGAAGGTGACTTTCCTTTTTATAATAGAAAAGTTTAATTATTAGGGTGTTTGAGTGTTTGATTTATTGATTGCTGATGCGGTGGAAAGAGAATTTCAGCAAAAATAAATTGCCTACCCTACCTTAAATTCATGACATCTAACCCTTAACCCTCAACCCCAAAACCTTTGCCACTGGTATCTAATCCTCATCACCTAACCCTCTTCCTAACTCTTTTCATCTATATAGACAATGTTAATAATTAACATGAAGTCTTTATTTATAAACCGGCCAAATCCTTGAATCTCCTCCTCCATCTTGCGTCTAACACCTATCCCAGCCACCATTTAACTCCTAACTGATGAAAAACACTCAACAGAGAAACTATGTTTTTTTAATGATCACAGTCACACAGACACACACAGACACACACCTGCACGTCACAGTTCTTTATTAGTGCATTTACAGTTATGTTTGTGTCTGTCTTCAGTGATTAGCGGGGCCAGGGCAACCGCGGTTGAAGTGTACAAATGTCTTGTGAATTAACATTTAATTGATTCTCCTAAATGCGATAGTTATATTGTTTAAATGCTTTGCTCAATTCTGATCTAACATAGTGGGGGCTACTGCTTGTGTTGTGAAAGGATGGCTGAAGGGTTGGACCATTGAAGCATTCAGTCAGGGATTTGTGTCCCTACTTGTTTGATTTTTGCAGAAAAAGGAGTGTATATTGCAGGCCAGAAGGTTAATTACGAAGTGTTAAGCAGTACTCTGTTATTTTAGAAAAGTGTGACACCTATAAGCAACACTTAACACTGATTAAAAGAGAAACCGATTTTTCACATGCAAAATGCCGCGGCTGCTATTTGATTCCGAGTGTGTAGGAAGCATTTCTATTTTGTCCAGCCTTGAAATAAAAAACGCAGTTTAAAATCAAATAATAAAGTGGTTACATGATAACATACATTGTATAGTTAGGCTGAAGGAAATATTTATTGTGAACTAAAGCATTTAAAAGTGAGCCATATGCCATGTGGCTCACCTTTAAATGCTACTGGCTGCGCTAACTAGCATTCTAGAACAACATCACCAGCTAGTGTAGCACCGCTCAGCTAAGTGACACAACAGACATATCATATAGTTATAGGTCAGAGAGAGAGAGAGAGAGAGAGAGAAAGAGAGAGAGAGATATTTCACAACTATTTTGAATGGTTCAAATGCCCATGTTTTTATAATTTTCCGTTCACAGACTTGCATGTTGTATAAAATACCTTTGTTCTTGAAAACAGTAGAGTGGAAACCTTCTTACAGATCTTGCCTTAATCAAAATGTGATCTTTATTTTAATGAGAAATTATAAATATAAGTTTTGTCTATTATTCTAAAATGTTAATGATTTTCTGACATTTGAATTAAAGGGCAGTTCTCCAATGTGTTGTATTATATTGAAAGATTTAATGACGAAGGGGAGAAAAGAGACAGAATGATTACGAATGATAGGCAAGTGAATGATGGAGGGTTGATAGAGGGGAGACAGAATGATGGAGGGATGATAGAGGGGAGACAGAATGATGGAGGGATGATAGAGGGGAGACAGAATGATGGAGGGATGATAGAGGGGAGACAGAATGATGGAGGGATGATAGAGGGGAGACAGAATGATGGAGGGTTGATAGAGGGGAGACAGAATGATGGAGGGATGATAGAGGGGAGACAGAATGATGGAGGGTTGATAGAGGGGAGACAGAATGATGGAGGGATGATAGAGGGGAGACAGATGATGGAGGGATGATAGAAAAAATGTATTTGAATTTAGAAGTTAGAAATTAGGTTTAAATTATAGATACTTATTCATATTTTGTCATTCTTGGTCTTTGGATTATTTCTAAACATGTGAAAATGAGACAACTTGGATGCTGTGTAACCATAGAAATAAGATGGCCTGTGATTTTAAAAATACAACTCTTTCGTCAGCATTGCTTGTTAGATAAGACATGGCCATACACCTGGTTTCATATACACACACTGCTGTGTGTGTGTGTGTGTGTGTGTGTGTGTGTGTGTGTGTGTGTGTGTGTGTGTGTGTGTGTGTGTGTGTGTGTGTGTGTGTGTGTGTGCGTGTGGTGTGTGTGTGTGTGTGTGTGTGTGTGTGTGTGTGTGTGTGTGTGTGTGTGTGTGTGTGTGTGTGTGTGTGTGTGTGTCTGTGTGTGTGTGTGTGTAATAAGCCACAGTGGAATGCACAAGCCAAGTTTCCTCCATGTTTTTAGTCTGTCAGTGACCTTATTGCTTGAACCTTCTGTAGTTCTGTGTTTTAGTTGAGTGATTGCTCTTAGACGCTCACCCACTCGCATAAATTAAGTCAAACCAGCCAACAAACAAGAAAAAACGAAGTAAACAAAAATATATTTCTGTAGTTTATAGAAAAAGGCATTTTAACTCAACCAAACTAAACAATTCAAACAAAAGGAAAACTTTTGCAATAATAATCCTTCTTCTCCGTTAATAAGCTGAACCACTGAGTATCAGGAAGCTACACAGAGTATCAATATCTTTTTTGGGTAAACTAGCCACTGGGAAGCAGCAGCATTTTACCCGTCCATATTAACAATATATTTTATTTAAATGTGAAAATATAAAAATACATTAAAAAAAAGTACATAATGTGCCTTTGTGGTGACCCACAAGTACAATTAAGAGACATTCGCCAAGGGACTGTAAGGGAAAGGGTTATGTCACAGAGTTCCAGGTTTAACCTGGTGTCCCAGTTTGACCTCACTCGCGTTTGATGTGAAGTATTGAAGTGGAGAGTAAAGCCGACTCGACGCATCTCCGTCTCTTGTCTCCTCATTTATTGCACTCCACACCTTTATAATTCATAGAAGCAGTAATAAAGTGTGAGCAGCAGTCATTCTTTTAAGTTGAGTTGCATTCCAGTGTGTCAGTACTCAGCTGCTATAGACTGGTTGTTTTTAGACACCTGGCTCCCTGCCCTTATTTGTGTATCTGAGGTTGTCATAGCAGGTTCCGGTGTGTCTTGTACAGGCAAACTCAGGTGTATCTTGGACAGGTGTCAGGGCAGGAAAACCCGGGTGTAGGTGAAGGCTATTTGGCAAGAGCACCAGTGAAGACGACGATCGAAGATGCAGATCATGAAACACATATCTGAAGAGATCTGGTGGCCAGAGCTTGTAATTGCAATGTAGGCCTACTTGAACTGGTGACAGCAACCCTTCGTTTTTCATCTAATCAAAAGAGGCTGAAGCTTTTTTGTGGATAAAAATGACATTTATTTACAAAAAGTTCTGTGACAAAAAAATAGACAAACAAGGAAGGAAACTCAAATCTCTTTTACTAACATCGCACTCACAATATTATCCCAAAAATCACACGACACATATTCAAACGTCCCGTTGAGGATGTGAATCTAACACAGTAAAGGTACGAGAACATTCAATCGGATTCCACATAATGTTGTCATTGAGCCACGAGCAATGTGAGGTGTGACCGTAGAGATGAAATAAATTAAAGGTAGGAATGAACTCATTAGTCAGCTCATTGTGTACAGAGATTGAGAGGTTTGGACCTCGAGAAGAGTATTTACACTGATTGTCTGGTTCTAGACTCAACTGATTCGGATCCAAGATTGCAGCAGGTTTAGGGTTATCTTTCATCCTTAGAAAATAACTTTAGTCTCAACTTTAGGCATACTTCTAGTCTAACGGGGCTTAGGGAAGGTTCTTGAATTCTTTCCATTATTTTGTTGCTTTATGATTGAATTTTTTTAATAAAGCAGAACAAATAGATAAAGAGCAATCCAATATTGGCCTACAGTCGTTCCTGGACAAATTTATTCTGGTTTCCAACTATTGGCAGAAGACCATAATGTTTTTTACACATAAATAATTTCACATTCCTAAAAAACAGATAAAGATCAATGCTGGTGAACAGATAAGAACAATACACACTGACACCTCGCCCAATCAGAGAGACAGAACTCTGACGCAAACAGTAACAACACAGGTATATCCAATATGTATTCTGTTTCCAAGAAACCAATCCTCAGCTGGCACAAAAGCTGCTGTGCGTCCCGTCTCCAGCAGGGGGCAGTAGTGCTAGTATTCACCAGTTAGTCACTTAGCGGCCGACACTTTCGTCCAAAAGGAGTTCAAGTGAATTCAGATAAAGGTCACTAAAGACATAGATATGTCGTGGGGATCATCTAGCTAAAGGATATTTGGGGAATCAACCCAGTACCTATGGGGAAGTAAAATTAAATATTTACTTTTGTTTGTGGATTTTTTTGTTCCTATAGCTTTCCTGCACTCTCCAGTTGTTGTTTTTACAACTAGGTTATGCAGCACTATAACTGTTCTTTGTAGCTTCTCCAGTATTGATTGTATCGTGTGATCGTTCTTGTGATTGATATTTCGCGGTGACAGCGTCTGACAAACGACCAGTAGGGGGCGGTAGTGCCCAGTGTCATTCAACCGGCACCACGTCCACACTCTCCTGGGAGACTTCGGAGTCCAGCGAGTAGCACGAACTCCCGTTGTCCTGGACGTCTCGAGTCACGTCCTCTGACATCACCGCGGCCACCCCCCCATCCGAAGCCCCGCCCCCAACCCCTCCCCCTCCCGGCCCTCCGTCAGGGGCGTGGCAGAAGTGGCCGGCCGCCTGCAGGATCTGGTTGCAGAGGCGGTTGTAGCGGTGCAGGCGCGAGGGCTTGCCCGTGTGCGTGTACATGTGCTCCTGCAGCGCGCTCTTGTGGGAGAAGCGCACGCTGCACACGGCGCACGCCATCTTGCGCTTCCTGGACTGTATCATGAGGGCGGCGGAGGAGGAGGAGGAGGAGGAGGGGGGCAGCGCGGGCGGAGGGCTGCTACCCCCTCCTCCTCCTCCTCCTCCTCCTCCTCCTCCTCTGCTCCGTCGCAGCTCTGCCGCCAGCTGATTGGCCAGCGCCTGGCTCTGCCTCAGCGCCTCCTCCAGGCACCCCGCGTCCATCGGCCCCTGGGAGCCCCTGCTCTCCTCCTCCAGGAGCCCCTCCTCCGGCCCCACCCCCGCCAGGCTGCAGGCCCTGAACAGGTGGTCCCGCAGGCCCCCCGGGGACGAGCAGTGCTCCCCGCAGCGCGGGCACAGCAGCTCCAGCGGGCTGGCCTTCATCAGCAGGCCCCGCGCCTCCTCCTCCTCCTCCTCCTCCTCCCGCGCCTCCTCCTGCTCCTCCTGCTTGATGTGCGTCATGATGTCCGAGTCGTCCCCGCCGGACGCCACCGAGGACACGGCGTGGAGTGCGCCGGTGCCGGAGGACGTCTGGTGGAGCGAGGAGGAGGAGGAGGTGGGCACCCCCTCCGCCGCCAGGGACAGCCCGGCCGGACCCCCGCCCGCACCCCCTCTGGACCCCCCGCCGCCGCCGGCGCCGGCGCCCCCGGCCTTGGGCCCCGCGGCGCCGTCCTTCCCGCCCAGCTGGGAGGAGATCTGGATGCCGTAGAGGTTGGACATGCGCAGGGCGTCGCCGGCCTCGCCCTCGCCCTCGACCACGCCCTCGCCGGCCTTGAGGCAGAGCTGGTAGGCGTGGAGGAACTTGATGCCGTGGTGGAGGCGCGCCCGGTCCACCGTCTGCTTGGGGCACAGCCCCGTGTACATGATGTGCAGCAGGTAGCTGAAGACGTCGGGCTGGATGTCGCTGGGCTGGATCTTGATGCACTCGCTGCAACACACAGAGGCCGTTCGGGGTCAAAGGAGCTGCAGGGGGCTCATGGGAAATAAACACTGTACACTGTACACACTGGACCCAGACTGTTTGAAGGAGAACCAAATCCCCAGGGCCCCACCTTTAAAATAAAGGCTCTCAGGGTTTTGGTCATGAATAATAAACAGCCCTTCATTTCTGGTTCAATAAGCTGGGGACAGGTGTCTTGTTTCAATGCGTCATCAGCAGGTGACTACATCAGCCAATCAGAGCTCAAGCATGCAATAGCATGTGTTTAACCTATAGGGGGAGCCATCTAATGCAAACCAATCTACAAGTGGTGGTGGGGTTTGGTTGTCCTTTAAATAATATGGTGCTAAACCGGCACTAAAGCGGTTCCAGTAAACCCATTTTAGTAAACAGTTTCTAATGGGTTCTGTGGGGTCAGATGGGTTCGGGTCGGGACCTGGACTGGTGTATGAAGATCATCTTGAAGTAGTTGGAGAAGGACGCCAGCACGGCTCGGTGGGCCTTGAAGAACACGTTACCGATGGCAACTGTGCAGTCACACAGGAAGCCGAACTCCCGCTGCACGTTCAGCTGCTGCAGCAGGAAGAAGCTGTGGTTGGACACGTCCATGGTGCACCTGGTGGACACGCACACACACACACACACACACACACACACACACACACACACACACACACACACACACACACACACACACACACACACACACACACACACACACACACACGCACACAGACTGTTTAGACTCCACCTGCTGGATACACGCACACGCACACTAACTCCACTTGCCACACACACACACACACACACACACACACACACACACACACACACACACACACACACACACACACACACACACACACACACACACACACACACACACACACACGTCACATTCACTACCTTCAACGAAATACTCAATCAGCTCGGTTTCAACACTACATTATTCAGACAGGGTCCGTTGGTGTAGACATACTGTCGCCACTCATCTGCAAACAGATGAGCGTTACGTGCACCATCACAGTCCAGATGCTGGTTGGTTTACACTTTTTTTTATTGCATTGTAGCGGCCCCAAAATAAAAGAGCCACCAAGACAACAATAACCTCTTGGGTACATGGTGAGAGATGAAAGATGGTATAGGAAGAAGACAAGATGCCAACAAAGCATGCGGGAACAGCGAAGGACACCGGCCACATTTAACGGACGCCGGACGCGGTAACGGAAGACGAACCGTTTCTAACAGACGAGACCTAGCTTCCTGCGCCAACACGCGCGTCCAAATAATCGATTTCTCCGTCTGTGTCCTCCGGGGCTCAAGTGTTTGGTTCCGAAGGAATAAATTGTTCCATCTGAATGAGGCGAGATGCATGTCTGAACAGCATCCTGGAAAACACCTATTCTAGACACACGATTCACGGATTACGACACCATTGCAGAAAGCATGGTTATTAATCTTCATAAAGCTGCGTCTTCCCACCGATAGTCCAAATAAATCTTTATATTTAGCAGTCTATTTGTTGCTGCAGAGATACTCTCGCAGGATCTCGCGAGTCTTGCTCCGAGATCGGTTACATGGTCACGTGACTATACTACAGTACGGACGTACAGTAGTATAATAAATACTTGTAGGGCTGTGTGTGTGTGTGTGTGTGTGTGTGTGTGTGTGTGTGTGTGTGTGTGTGTGTGTGTGTGTGTGTGTGTGTGTGTGTGTGTGTGTGTGTGTGTGTGTGTGTGTGTGTGTGTGTGACACAGACGTGGGTTGGCAATGTCAATATTTCCCTTGTCAATTAAGCCCTGCTTTGCATAGATTCGGGAGGTGTGTGTGTGTGTGTGTGTGTGTGTGTGTGTGTGTGTGTGTGTGTGTGTGTGTGTGTGTGTGTGTGTGTGTGTGTGTGTGACTATGAATAAGCTGATGTAGGCCCAACTCTGCTTTGTTGTTGCCTTGCTCCGTCCAGACACTTTAGAAATACAAATGCCTGACCCAAACCCATTTCTCCTAGGAGTTCACATGTAAGCACTTTATACTTTCATTCGCATAAACCAAACGGCCATTTCGATTTAAATGCAACAGATATTACAACGGGAAATTCTTGTTTTATCTTGATGCATAAATATACATGAATATGTATGCACCTCAAATCAAGTACAAATATATATAGATATTAAATTGGCACTAATAGGGGGCTGGGTAAGGTCGGTAGACCTGGTAGACCGATACGTCTATGGCTTCAAGTGCGTGAGGGGTGGAAGTGGTTTTGCGTGGATTTGCGTGGCCGGGGCAGGATCCGGGGAGGGCAGCCTCGTGCGGGGAGCGCGCAGAGAGACTGTGCGGAAGTGCTTTCATCCGTGCTGCTGCAGAAAGGGGCTTCGCCCTCGCGACGAGCGTTTTCACAACTTTCTGCGTGGATTAAAAACGTCTGACCCTCAACCTTCGGACGCCGAATTTTGATTTGACAGCAAACGGTGTTCTGTTGGCCTCTGGTATTCTCGGTGAGTGTCGATGGCCAGCGTTTTTGGGGTATATATTCGTGCGTTTGCTACTGCTGTGGCTTTTTTTTCTCTCTCGAGCCTTGAATGCGGGAAGCAGCGAGTGCGTGCGTGCTTGCGTGAGGGCTCCGTCAACACCTCCGTGGTGGAGGAGCCATCTCCATTTTGCTTTTCAGTTCCAAGTGTTGAGCAATAATTCCTCGACGTCCAGCCCCGCGTATATCTCAGGCAAACGCACCGATTGTATCTAGTCGTGTACCTTGTTGTGTACCTTGTTGTGTGCGGTGATTGATGGCCGGGCGTTGCATTCCCGCATGACCGCAGCTCGGTCTGGCCAATGGCAGTGCGTGTGGGCGGGCTGGGAAGTTTGTCCCGACACAAGTCAGCTAACATTCATATTTACATAAGGATAGTCTTCAAATAATCTTAAAATGAAGCAACTGATTGTAAACATGTCGTTTGCTTGAATATAGGATTGGTTTTATGGCGTTCATAAATGATATGGTTCACAGAACAGCAGGCTAAACCTGTAACTATACTATCAACATAAACAAGGACAGACGAGGACATGTTGGGTTGATGTGAACATTCTGAGATTCCGTTTCCCATCACAAAGAGGATGTGGGCTATGATGATTGCTTAAATAATATAATATATAAATAAAGCAGTGCTGATGGAGATCCATCCTCGCTGATGGATTCCGAACGTGAGTGGAGAACTACAAAGTTCAAGCATTTAATTTTAATAAAAGCTCATGCTCCTATATCTTTTTTTATATAATCCATGATATCAAATGTAGTCGTATTAGTCCAGAAACTATAGATGGTAATAATGTTGTCAAAAGAAAAGTAGACTTGTAGAGTATTGTAGTCCAGGGCCTTTAGTATAGTAGGCTTTTTTCAGTTGTTCATTATTTGTTTTGTATTGTTTATCCTTGTAGAAATGCTCCACTATGAGCCTGTCACAATGATCCAGTTAATTGACCTAGAGTTTTTATCAATCCAATCAACCACAGATAACATACAAAGTCTAAATAGTCTAAACTAATCCAATTTATGAATGAGTACTAGGCAATGAGACGTAGAGTAGGGCGGGTCATGACCTTGGGCGGGACATGAAGGGTCATGACTTAAACTGCTAGCTTCACCGTGGAGAACACACTCACTATAGGTAGCCTGTTATTTAGTAGTCATTATGCAGTTGATAAGATTAGCTTGTCAACTTAGGCCCCGTCCACACGAAGCCGATTTCATGGCGAAACCGCAAAGGTCTTGTACGGTTCGGCCTTCCGTCCACACGAAGCCGGCGAATCCGCTGACCGAAACCGCAAACTTCTGAAACCACCCTCGGAGGTGGTTTCAAATCTACCCGGTTTCGTTTTGGATTCGTGTGGACGCCTGAAACCGACTGAAACCGTAAACCATGACGTCATCGCCCCACCCCTCGACCCTCTAGCCAATGACTGTTAAGCCCGCGGAGTCTCAGAACTCACAACAACAAGGATTTCTGTAGCAGAAGCAGCGCTCCTTATAGGCCTGGAAAGTGTACTACAGCGTTTCTACAGATCTACCCGGTTTCGCTTGGCTTCGTCTTTACGGAGATACTGCGAAACCGGATAGATCGAAACCGTAACGGCTTCGCCTGTTTCGGCTTCGTGTGGACGGGGCCTTAAAGAGCCAGTGAATCTACTGTTTTAGCTGGAATTCAAACAGATTAAAAAAATAAAAAAATCTTATGTTAGCACTGCATCAAATAGCATGTCTGAACATCACAGTTAGGGTTAGGTTGTTACTTTTTTTAGTTTGTTTCGAAAAGGTTGCATGAATCGGTTAATTACCATCTCCTTATTCTTGAGCGGTCATATTGTGAACATAACATAAACCCTCGCAATCTCAGCAAATCTTAATTTAATAAACAGAATGAGACACCAAATATTTGCAGCTAGGCCTAGCAGACGCTGTCTCAATCATTCACGGGGTTTTGTCGAGTGATGCCTATGATGTCCGAGTGGAGGCCGTGGTGCTAATGGCTCGTGTTGTTGACCCTGCTGCTCTGCTCCCCAGGGGTGATGGCCAGGCCAAGCCACAGCGATCATGTGCTCCAGCAGCTCAACAACCAGCGGGAGTGGGGCTTCCTGTGCGACTGCTGCATCTCCATCGGAGACATCTACTTCAGGGCCCACAAGGCGGTGCTGGCGGCCTGCAGCTCCTACTTCCGGATGATGTTCATCAGGGACCAGCAGGCGGCCGGGCGCCTGGACCTGAGCAACATGCAGATCAACGCCGAGTGCTTCGACCTCATCCTGCAGCTCATGTACCTAGGCCGGATCGTGGTGGGCAGCTACGAGTTCGAGGAGCTGAAGGCGTCCATGGCCTACCTGCAGATGTACTACATCCCCGACTCCCTGGACGACCTGCGGGACATCCGGAGCTCCAACCTGACGCCCTCCTCCTCCGCCTCCGCCTCCTCCTCCTCCTCGTCCAGCTCCTCCTCCGCCGCGCCGGTCGCGGGGAAGATGATGTTTGGCGTGCGTATGTACGAGCAGCAGAGGACCGCCGCCGAGACGGACCGGCCCAAGATGGCCGTCGCCAGTGTCGCGACCCGCCCAGCGGCGCCTCCCGCCCCCGTGATCCGGGTGGCGGCGCTGCCGCCGCCGCCGCCGGCGGAGGAGGTGGTGGTGGTCGCCGGCACGCCTCTGATCGTGGCCCCGCCCCTCGTGGTCCTGGACGGCCTGGTGGAGCAGCCGTGCGACCTCAGGAAGAGGTCGGGCGGCATGGGCCGGAGCGCCAGCATGAAGGAGCGCCCGCGCTTCGGTCGCACCTACACCTGCGACGACTGCGGCTTCGTGTTCAGCTGCGAGAAGCTGCTGATCGAGCACATCCTGACGTGCACCAACCGGAAGGCCTTCCCGACGCCCCGGGCCGCCGCCGAGGCGGACAACGACTCCAGCAAGGCGGAGAGCTCGGCGTCCGAGGGCCTGGACGAGCACCGGGTGGTCTGCAAGGAGGAGTGGCCCGAGGACCCGGCGGACGCCATGAACCGATCGGTGGCCGCCGGGAGCGACCGCGGCGAACCCGCCACCGCCAAGACCGTCTCCATCAAGACGGAGCCGGAGGACCCCCCGTACTCCGAGATAGAGGTGGTCCGAGTGGGGCAGCCGCACGCCTCCGACTCTACCGGCCGGGCCAGCGACCCCAGGGTCCAAGACTGTACTATACTAAAGGAGAAGGAGGAACCGGATCAGGAGCACTCCGAGCCGGGCTTCTCCCGCATGGACGACGCTCCTCAGGGGCCCTTCGAAGGTCACATGTCCAGCAGCGACGACTCTGGGATCCCCTCGAAACTGCGCAAGGTGAAGGAGGAGAAGCAGCCGGAGGAGGAGGAGTCGGCGCCCTGCGAGCTGTGTGGCGTGGAGCTGACGGAGGACGACCGCTCAGGCCACTACCTCTCCAGCCACATGGGGCACATCTGCGCCTGCGGCCGCTGCGGCCAGGTGCTCATCAAGGGCCGGCAGCTGCAGGAGCACGCCGAGCGCTGCGGCGAGGCCCAGGAGGCGGAGTCGGACTCCCACGGCGAGGACGACTCCTCCCTGATGGAGGAGGAGGAGGCGCAGGGGATGGAGGACGAGGAGGAGGCGCCGGGGCTGGAGGAGGGCCTGCAGGACCCGGCCGACCTGGCCTGCCTGCACTGCGGCCTGGTGTTCCAGAACGAGGGCCGGGCCTTTCAGCACGCGCTGGCCTGCCACGAGCAGCAGCTGCTGCGCCCCGCGCCCTCGGAGGACGGCGGCGAGCCCGACCACCGCCGCAAACACTTCTGCACCCTCTGCGGGAAAGGCTTCTACCAGCGCTGCCACCTGCGGGAGCACTACACGGTGCACACGCGCGAGAAGCAGTTCAGCTGCCAGACCTGCGGCAAGCAGTTCCTGCGGGAGCGGCAGCTGCGGCTGCACACCGACATGCACAAGGGCATGGCGCGCTACGTGTGCCCCGTGTGCGACCGGGGCACCTTCCTCAAGCACGACCACGTCCGCCACATGATCTCCCACCTGGCGGCCGGCGAGACCATCTGCCAGGTGTGCTTCCAGGTGTTCCCGAGCACGGAGCAGCTGGAGAGCCACATGGACGTCCACCTGTACATCTGCGGCGTGTGCGGCGAGAAGTTCCGCCTGCGTAAGGATATGAGGGGCCACTACAACTCCAAACACACCAAGAGGCTCTAGCGGGGGGCCCGTCGGTGACGGGCAGCCCCCTGCTGCTAGATACCAAGCCATAAATGTGACAACAAATGTATGCACTTAAAACACCAAAAAAGATGTAAAACTGCACTTTTACAGGATCTACATTAGTGGTGCCTCGGGCTTAAATGTGTTTCAGCTTTACGCTTAATCCTTCCCCAATCCTTTTTACTGAGTCCAACTTGAGAGAATTTCTGAATTTCGGGTAATGATGCGGTCATACATTTCCTCTGATGTGTATTGGCTTCAGCTTTATAAATTGGCATCAAGGCATGCCATGGCTTGGCACCTAAGATGGCTGATAGTTCATGATAGTGCACCAAGCATTTAGCTGCCTAGTATTTTACCATGACGTAGAATCAAGCATCTAGTCTACTGGGAGTTGAAGTCATGACTTAACATCTAGCATGCTGGATGTTGATTTCATCACTTGGCATACAGCAGCTAGTATGCTGTGTAAGCCCATTCTGAAGCTGAGATCTTATGTTAAGTATTAAACAATGGCGTGATGATCGGCTCCATTACTTATGCTCAACGGCATAAAGGTTTCTCCTTATTTACGCTAGTTTGGCCTAAGGTGTGTGTGTGTGTGTGTGTGTGTGTGTGTGTGTGTGTGTGTGTGTGTGTGTGTGTGTGTGTGTGTGTGTGTGTGTGTGTGTGTGTGTGTGTGTGTGTGTGTGTGTGTGTGTGTACTTGGGATTTGTTAGCGTGTGTTTAGGTATTATTAGGTTTTGTGTTTCTATGTTATGTTTTTTGCTAGGTTGTGTTTTTATCCCGCATTCAATACCAAACATACAGGACTAATTGTAAGAAACTGTCTGACATAGTGCTTCTGTCATGGAAACTGACCAATCAAAATAAAAGAGTAGGAAAGGCAGCATCTGTCATTGCTTCTAGAGATGCGGACAAGCTTTCAGGACGTAATTTTTAAGTATCTTAATCCTTCATAATGCATACAAACTATGATTGATCTGATTAATTAACCGTTTTACATTCTCCCACGTGCAAAAGTCAACACTCACATCTGCTGTACTGAATGGCATAATCCTTAACTGCCCCAATAATATAAATATTATACTGAACCTCCAGCGGGTACTGAGTATACAGCCATGTATAGAGGGGCAGAATAGCCTACGGGTACAGAGTCCTACAGTACCATTGTCCATTTATGCCTAGCTTAATACATACTGTTACCCTTAGTTATATACATCAGAAATCCTAATTTATGACTGATGTGATCCAAATGTCTTTTAAAGTTCTCTTTTAAATCAGCTTAATAAAACCAAGTAAACTTGTTCCATGTGTTTTTCATTCTTCTGCACTCATCTTCTTCATAACCTCTGACCCCACTCATGGGGAGGTCAGAGTTCAAGGGACTTCATTTAGAGGTTAACACCCCAGTCTGAGGTTCGACTGCCAGTCGTAAGTTACTGGTTTTGACACACATGTATGCAGCCTGCCTGTTGGATCCTTGAGGATGGTGTCAGCACCCTACCGGATCCTCAATACGACAGACATCTTCAGTCGTATTCAGTCGGTTTTGTTATAAGAAAAAGGGGTAATTTGCTGGCCCCCTGTGGTCTAATGGTAAGGTTCATCACACTATTCCGTTGCTATTCATTTAACTGCTTGGTAACAAATTAAGCAAATATAAAATAAATGTAATGAATTAAAACTAATGTAATGGATAATAATTGACTCCATTGGCACTTGACACAGCATTGAGTTAAACACACAAATACAGTGTTGATTCTGATTAAACCTCTGGAAAGATAACTATGAAACAAAACGTGAAATTAAAGATTTAATGTTAGACGTTGCATATACATTTTGTATTATTCTGACGCACTGAAGCACATTTATCAATATAAATGGATGCATTGTTTTTAACTAGGCCTAATTTAATGGTTTTATTTTTCTGTCAGGAGTACAATACATTGATGGGAATTAGCTAGACAAGTACAATAGACAGTTTCTTTAGAAAAAGTTTCAAAATATTGAATTTCCTTCTACCCATCAATTAATAACCAGCTGCGTTCATTGATTTTCACTGCAGGGATATGGACAAATAATTTATTCTAAAATATAATAGCTTAAACTGGTATCAATGGCCGAGCTTTCCTATTCTAACTATTAACCAAGAACAATTGCGTTTTATATTGCTATTACTTTCAGTTTGCAGTTTCGTTCTTCGAGTTTTCTCCCTCGGTCAAACTTTGCTAAACTTTGACCAGGTGAGTCCAATTACAGGTAATACCGAAACGACACACTACCTGTAGGGGTGATGAAGTGTGTAATATCAATAAAACAAAACACTTAATAGTAAAATATAGGACTAACATGTGATATAAAAGGCATTCAATGTTTACAACCAGGCCTAAACTATGGAGAAAAAAATATTCAGGTTTAGATATATTTTGTTTCTGGTAAAGCATCATTCTGAGCATCGAAGGGCAATTTGTAGTTTGAATACTTTAGCCCTGGTTAGGCAAATCCAGCGCAAGGCTTGCTGCTAGCTGTGTTCCCCATGGCAACAGACACATCACGTGGGTCAATGTCCACCAAACGGAGTAGAGTATCTGTAGAGGAAGCAAAGCATCATGTTTTGTTTTAGAACAATTGTCATCAGCAGAGTTTTCCAACATGTGATCATCTGTATGATGTTTAAACACAAAGCTTTCCAGGGACAGCAGAGGAAAATTTGTTGTAATAAGTCAATATTACTATATATTTGCCAGAATGGCTATGGACCAAGGTTGGAAAGGTTATCTGCAGTTGCTTATGATGATTCTTACCTAACGTAACGTATGTGTAGTGTTCCTTGACTGTTGCCTAGTAACAGTTGTGTGTTGTGTGTCTTGACTGTCACCAAATAACAGGTGTTGGTTGTGTTTGTCTGGTGACTCACCATCGGTGGGCGTGTTACTCGTCGAGACCCTTCTTTGAGGAGCCGTCCCTGGTCTTCGCCCGCAGCTTGTTCACCTGAGACTCAGCGATGTCCCCCCGCTCCTCCGCCTCCTCCAGCTCATGCTGTAGTTTGCGGAGCTTGGCGATGTTGACGTTGGACGCCTCCTCGGCCTCCTCCGCACAGCGTTTGTAGGACTTGACCTTGAGCTGCAGCTTGTCCACCAGGTCCTGCACACGGGCCAGGTTCTTGCGGTCTTCCTCCGTCTGGTAGGTGAGCTCCTTGATGCGGCGCTCGTACTTGCGCACCCCTTTGACGGTCTCCGTGCCTCTCTTCTGCTCCGTCTCCAACTCGTTCTCCAGCTCCTTGATGCGTCCCTCCAGCTTCTGAAGCTGCTTCTTCCCGCCTTTCATGGCGACCTGCTCTGCTTCGTCCAGGCGGTGCTGCAGGTCCTTGATTGTCTGCTCCATGTTCTTTTTCATGCGCTCCAGGTGGGCGCTGGTGTCCTGCTCTTTCTTCAGCTCCTCTGCCATCATGGCAGCGTCGGTGATGGCCTTCTTGGCCTTCTCTTCGGCGTTGCGGTTCTCCTGTATGGCGTCCTCCACCTCAGACTGCAGGTGGAGAACATCCGCCTCGTGCTTCTTCTTCTGGTTGATGAGGCTGGTGTTCTGTGAGTGAAGCAGCTGCATGCGCTCTGTGGCCTCGGTCAGCTCGTGCTCCGCCAGCTTCCTGCCTCGTTCCGTCTGCTCCAGAGCTGACCTCAGCTCCTCCAGCTCCGCCTGGATCAGATTATTCCGCCGTTCCACCAGAGCGATGTTCTCTCGGAGATCATCGTTCCCATGGGTTGCGTCGTCCAGATGTATCTGGGTATCTTTCAGGTATGCTTGGATGACTTTGAGCTGCTTCTGTGCATCGGCCGCCTGTCGGTTGGCTTTGCTCAGCTGGACCTCCATTTCATTGAGGTCGCCCTCCATCTTCTTCTTGACGCGGAGCGCCTCGTTGCGGCTCCTTGTCTCAGATTCCAGAGAAGACTGGAGGGAATCAATTATCCGTTGGTAGTTTCTCTTGGCCTGATCCATCTCCTCATCCTTCTCAGAACCCTTCCGTTCCATGTCGGCCTTCACCTGGTTATACTCCAGCTGGGCCCGGAGGATCTTGCCCTCCTCGTGCTCCAGAGAGCCCTCTGCCTCCTCCAGTGCTGACTGAAGCTCCGTCTTCTCCTGCTCCAGCTGCTTCCGGAGTTTCTCCAGCTCATGGGTGTTTTTCCCGCCCTCGCCGAGCTGGTCAGTGAGGTCAGAGATCTCTTCCTGGAGGATCTTGTGCTCTCTCTTCATGGTCTCTAGCTGATCCAGAGACTCCTCATAGGCGTTTTTTAGTTTGAAGAGCTCTGTGCTCAGAGAGCGAGCCTCCTTCTGGCTCGCCTCCAGCTCACATTGAGACTCCTCAAACTTCTGCTTCCACTCGGCCATCACTTTGTCAAACGACCGCTGCTTCTTGTCGAGAGCTGTGGACGCTGCGTTGGATCGCTCAAGGTCCAACATGAGATCTTCGATTTCATTTTGGAGGCGGTGTTTGGTCTTCTCCAGGGAGGAACACTTTGCGTTCACAGCCTCGATGGCTTCCTCCGCCTCCTGAAGACGCTGGACCAGCTTCTTCTTGGCCTCTTCTAACTCCTCTGTGCGCTGGATCCCGTCTGTTTCGTATTTGGTCCGCCAGGTTGAGACCTCAATGTTGGCTTTGGACAGCGCCCTCTGCAGCTCAGCCTTGGCCTCCTGCTCCTCCTCGAACTGTTCTCTCAGGAGGTCACAGTCGTGACGAGCCGACTGCACCACGTGGGCAAGGGCGTTCTTCGCCTTGACCTCCTCCTCCAGCTGTCTGCGGAGGTCTTCCAGCTGCTGGGTGTAGGAGAGCTTCCCCCTAGTGAGCTGTGACACCAGGCACTCCTTCTCCTCCAGCTGACGTCCCAGTTCCCCGTTTTCAGTGAGAAGTTTGGCTCTCAGGGTGGTGAAGTCATTGATCGTCCTCTGAGCCTCCTCATACTTGCTCTTGTACTCATTCATGTTGTCCTCCATTGAGCGGCATATCTTCTCAATATTGGACTTGTTTTTGACCACACACTCCATGTTGGATGATATGTCATCCAGCTCCAGTTTCAGTTCAGTTTTTTCCTTTTCCAGCTTCTGCTTGACTCGCTGAAGGTTGTCAATCTGTTCACCTAGTTCAGCAACGCTGTCAGCATGCTTCTTCCTCAGTGCTGCAGCAGTGGCCTCGTGTTGAAGTGTAGACTCCTCCAACTCCCTGCGGACTTTCTGGAACTCAGCATCTCTCTTCTTGTTGAGCTCCACTTGAGCCGAGGTGGCGCCCCCGGCCTCTTCTAGACGCTCACTGATGTCCTCCAGCTCACGGGAAACATCGGAGCGCTGCTTTTCCACTTTGGCCCGGGCTGCCCGCTCAGCATCGAGCTCCTCCTCGAGCTCCTCAATCCTTGCCTGGTTCTCCTTCAGCTTCTTCTGCAGCTGGACGCTGACCACCTGCTCGTCTTCTATTCGTCCGTTCAACTGCGACGTTTCAAAGTCTTTCTTTTTCAGCTTCTCCTCCAGTTGCTGTTTGTCGTTCTCCAGGTCCATCAAACTCTCCTGACTGAGTTTCAGGTCGCCTTCCAGCTTTCGCTTTGAACGTTCCAGATCCATCCTGACCTTCTTCTCTTGTTCCAGGGAACCCTCCAGGTCATCGACCTGCTGCTCTAACTTGACCTTGGCCTTGGTGAGGGTGTTGGCCTTGTCCTCTTCACTCTGAAGGTCGTCCAGAGCCTGCTGGTGGGCCTCTTGTAAGGCTTTCTTCTCCTTGCTAAGCTTCAGGATGGTATCATCCTGAGAAGCCAGCTCCTCCGTGAGATTCTTCACCTTGTTTTCAGTGGCGTGTTTCTCCTTTTCGACCTTGGCTAATGTCAGCTCAAGGTCGTCAATGTCCTTTTTCAGCTCGGAGCATTCGTCTTCAAGCTTCCGCCTTTTGGCAGTGAGATCAGCGTTCATCTCTTCCTCATCCTCCATCCTTTCAGTCATCTCTTTCAACTTTGCTTCCTGTTGAATCTTACTCTTGATGAGCTGTTCGCAGCGCTCTTCCGCGTCTGTTAATGTATCCTGTTCGGACTGAATCTGCATTGTCAGGTCATTTTTCTCTTGGAGAACCGTCACTATTTTCTCCTCTAGTTCCTTCCTTCGGGCCTCCGATTTTTCCAAGGCTTGTTTCATCGTGTTGAATTCATCCTTGATGTTGGCCATCTCCTTCTCTGACTCTGCGCTCTTCAGCAGGGGCTTGATCTTGAAGAAAAGCTTCATCCAAGGCCAGTTCTTCACCCCCAGGAAAGAACGAAGGTTCCACTGAATCAGCAACAGAGCATCTCTGCGCTCCACAAGCTTGACAAACTCAGCTCTCATTAAAATTGCCCTGGCATTGGCTTGGATCCTTGTGATAATGCGGGACAGTTGCTCATCTCGCATCTCCTCTAATGTACCTAGCAGACCTGCCTTGAAGAAGACCTTGGTGTGGCCAAACCTGTACTGGGTGTGGTCGATGTCCAGCGACCCCAACAGCTTCTCTGCACACTTTTTGTTGTCCATGAATTGTCCATCGGGAATGGCAGAAGCATTTAAGATTCTGTACCGCTGTTTGAAGTCCCCGTACAAGACCCTGTTGGGGAAGCCCTTCCTGCAGATCCTGATGCCTTCCAGGACACCGTTACAGCGGAGCTGATGCATCACCAGGCAGTTGTCCATGATTCCTGGAGTTTTCTTCTCATTCGGAATCAGACAGCGGACAAAGTGTGGATGTGTGGTTTTCAGGGTGGACATGAGCTTGTTAAGGTTTTCTCTGTGAAGGGCTGACACTGTCTGGAAGGAGGAGCCTTTCTTTTTGGCGCCTTTGCCCCCCTTGTCAGCTTCGGATGCACAGCTGGAGAAGAGCACACTGAGAAGCTTGAGGGAGGACTTCTGGAAGAGCCCCACCACCGTCTCATTCAAAGGATCTTTGTTTTTCACCAGCCAGTTGCCAATGTTGTAGTCGACTGTCCCAGCATAGTGAACCAGAGCAAAGTGGGCCTCTGCTTTTCCCTTTGCAGGTCTAGGCTTCTCAAACATTTTGTTTTTGCCCAGGTGATTGTCATAGAGCTTAGACTTAAACGTCTGGTCACTGGCTTTGGGGAACATGCACTCTTCCTCCAGAATAGACATGATGCCCAGGGGCTTCTCAATGAGGTCAATGCAGGCCTGCAAATCCATCCCAAAGTCAATGAACTCCCAATCTATGCCTTCCTTCTTGTACTCTTCCTGTTCCAGGACAAACATGTGGTGATTGAAAAACTGCTGCAGTTTTTCATTTGTGAAATTAATGCAGAGCTGCTCAAAGGTGTTGAAGTCAAAGATCTCAAAACCTGCAATGTCCAGCACTCCTATGAAGTGCTGTCGGTGCTGCTTGGTTTCCAGGGAGTGGTTAATCCTCACCACCATCCAGTTAAACATCTTCTCATACACTGACTTAGCCAGCGCACCAAGGGAGTAGTAGACCTGGTCCACCCCTTGACCTTTGGTGACATATTCATTCCCTACCTTCACCCTAGGGTGGCAGAGACCTTTGATGAGATCCGCCGAGTTCAGACCCATGAGGTATGCTGATTTATCAGCCGCTTCAGTCCCGTCTGACTCTGCCTGCTCCTCGCGCTGCTTCTGCTTGAACCTCATGTTGCCATAGTGCATGATGGCACCAGTCAGCTTGTACACCCCCATCTTTTCTTCCAGGGTGAAGCCGAGGACATCAAACGCACTATCAGTGCCTATGAGCTCCTCAGAGTCGTTGATGGAGGCGACGGTTACCTCTCCTTGGGAGATGTAGGAGTAATCGTAGGGGTTGTTGGTAATCAGCAGCATGTCCAACAGCTCCGGCTTCTGATTGGACAAGATCTGGAAGAATATGTGATAGTTCCTCTCAGACTTCAGCTGGAAAGTGACCCTGGACTTTTCAAGCAGGTAGGTCTCGATGTCTGCAGAGCTAAGCTTGCCGCTGTTCCCGAAGTGAATCCGGATGAACTTTCCAAAACGGGAGGAGTTGTCATTCCTCAGGGTTTTGGCGTTACCGAAGGCCTCTAGCGCAGGGTTGGCCTGGATGATTTGATCCTCCAGAGTCCCTTTGTTGGCATCCTTCTTGACCGCACCGCCAACCGCAGCGATACTGGCAAAGTATTGGATGACTCGCTTGGTGTTGACGGTTTTCCCAGCACCGGATTCTCCAGTGATGAGGACCGACTGGTTCTCCCGGTCAGTGAGCATGTACTGGTAGGCGTTATCTGAGATGGAGAAGATGTGAGGAGGAGCTTCGGTCCTCTTCTTCCCTCTGTAGGCCGCAACCACCTCTGAATCGTACACTGGCAGCCACTTGTAGGGGTTGACGGTGACACAGAAGAGACCAGAGTAGGTGTAGATCATCCAGGCAGCGTACCGCTCCTTGAGGTTGAACAGCACGGCAGGCTCGTGGAGGAAGGTGAACATGGCCATGTCCTCTATTTTATCATACTTCGGCGGGTTCTGTGGATGGACATCAGATTCTGGAACTGTCACTGTAGTGTCGTCCTCCTTTTTTACAACAACCTTCCCTCCTTCCTTGCTTTGGATCTGCCCCTTGACATATTCCACTTTATCGTCTACGACAAAGCACTGCGTTTTGATGTCAAAAGCCCTGGTTTGGGCCTCCAGGCGCTCCTTGTCAGACTTCCTGAGATAGATCACAGCCTTTCCAAACTCGGCCATCAGCGCGTCACCCATGGTGGAGGCAGCGGTAGGATAGAGTCCTGGTAGGGCTGGAGATGACACTGGCTGAAGAAGTGATGTCCACTCTGCTCATCCTCTCTAGGGCCTCGTTATAAAGGGATCCTGGGGTCCATATTAGGAAGCCTCTAGGAATGGATCTTTCCACAGTGGGGTCAGACCCAGGACCTTTGGCTGTTAGAGTCCATCTATGGAGGCTAGCGTTTCACGGCCTATCTCCATCCTTCTGTCCTGACCGATAACAAGCAGAGACACCTCTACATTTAGCCCAGAGAATACTACGCATGTGTCGGATGAAGACACGAGGAACCATTCTTTATATTGTATTCAGGTAATAGCCAAGTAGTTCAAGTTCATGTAACATTTTCATTTTCAGCTTAGGGAATAGGACTTTGGCCTGACACCTCTCCCAAACACAAAACACACCCAATGAAGGTTTTTCCGTTTGTCCTGAATTCAATATAACAACCCTTTAAATGTGTTAAATGGTATTTTCTAAATTATTTTCTAAATACATTGTCACCTTATGTTAACAAAATCTGGTGAATAATTCATTCATATAATTTTCCACTGTGTTCCTTATAAGGGTTTCTTCCCTGGGTTTGAGGTGTTTCTCCTTTGCTCTTTACAATATATAAAGAACACTGTGATTAAAGGTTTAACAAATACATCTAACTGGATATACATGTGTCCTAATGAACAGTTTCAACACCACCCTGTATGATTTAACAAATCACCCCCCTCCACCCCTAGACAACGCCAACAGAGGACAGGTTTGTTTGTTACATGCCAGGGAAGAACAAAGGAACTGTGAGAAATGTGCTATGGTGTATCCGATTATAGAACAACGATGCTGCCTCTTAAAATGCCTTCTGATAAAATGTTATCTTAAGTAGCCCTGCTCCAGCCCCAGCATCGTCCTTCTTATCATCAGGACATGCATTCTACTTCGTTTATTCTTGTAGTTCTCCCTGAAACACGAAGAACAAGTAGCAAATGACAAGATATACATAACAATGTTGATAATGACACATATAATTGTATATATGCAATGAAATATATAATGATATAAATAATGAAACAAAACCCAATATATACAAAATATAACGATGCATAAACTGCCTCAGGACTGCGGCTAAAGAATGCCCTTCCCAGGTGACACTGACACCTGATTCATAGTTCATACCAACATTGTTCAGAAGACTTTCCTGCATAACTGGGCCTCATCTGAGACCAATCAGGCTTTACATTAGCCTCTGGGTCTTGGCTGCAGAACCACCAGAACCAGCCCAACTAGCCACTCTTTCCTTTTAATTTTTAAGCATTTGATTGACTCTTTAATGACGGTCGTCCTTACTGAACCCAACCCAGGGACACTGAGCCCCAGAGGGGGGCCCCGAGGTGTCCAGGCCCCGCGGCGTCCAGGCCCTGGCAGAGGGAGGTGGAAGGGTGCCAGTGTAGACTCAGGGCTGTTCTCCCAGTGGCATCGAGAGAGGAGCGGGAGGACTCTGACACACACGCTCAGACAGGCAGGGAATGCAAGAGGTGGTTGGAGGACATCGCCTTTAGGATCGAAGACTGTTGCTGAAGAGACAGCAGCCTAAAAATAATACCGAACTATGAGCAGAGACGGGGCAATGACAGGAAGGAGAGATACAGGAGAGAGCTTTATTTAGTATTTACATATAAGCCTTACAAACTATTTCAGACGATGTATGCCAAGTCACAGTATCTGTTAATACAAATATATACTTAGTCAGGAATTCATTGACTTTTCTTGTTAAAATAGAACATAGAATAAAAAGACACGTTTTGCTATAGACATGTGCAGTAAGGGTCCACAGAGATTATTCTCCATGTTAAATCCCCATAGAAGATTCTTCTCTCAGTAATTACTGCTAAGCCATATCACTTTGGTTCGTCATCAACTTTAAAGAGGTAATCGATCAGTTCACTATTTTAATGGTACAACCAGGAAATGGCGCATGTTTGCCACTCGGGAAAGCCAAAAAACCACAGATGTGGACACCGAAGCAGTTATTTTGCAGTACGGTAAAAAACACTGCAGACTCACTATTTTACTTGCAATCTATGATAATTATTTACTTTTGTAGAAACTGCTACGCTCAAATGTTTTAATTAACCTTAGCTTAGAATTTAGGATATATTTAAATTGCCCCATTGGAATAGTAGTTATGTACAGTTGGCACAATAAGGTACACAGTGTTGTACGCATCACTAATCTCTCACCCATGCTACCGAAAAAAAAATAAAGCATAAAATGTTATTGAACTATAATCTTGTCAGGCCAGCTGATCTTACAAACCAAGCTTTCTTGGAACAAACACATAGTAAATACAATGCAGGCAGAATGCATCTGGACCTGAGAGGGTTCAGAGGGACCATGTGACAGCCAAGGTCCATGCATAGATATTTTTAGATATATTTATATACCTAAATAATTTACCATCAGCCAAACTACCCATTCAAGAGCTGGCTTCGACTGCAATAATGTAGCCAGCTCAGATTATTTCATGACTGTATGTCCACATCATTCATACATCTCGCAAACACAGTATTAAATAAAAATGTTAGTAAATTATTTTTACAGCAGACCCAGTATAACCATGAGAACACCAGATATTTCCTTTCTGTTCTGAACAATTAGACACGGAAAATACTGACAATTTATGGAATGTAAATACAACACTGAAAAGTTAAATATTTTTGCCATTTCAGTAGTAAGTAAGCATTTTTATAAATGAGTTCTAAGGAACATCACTTAAAACCTGTTCTAAATTCTGTTAAAAATTTTGTTAACTCGTTCTCATTCTAAACCCGTTTTTCTTCCACATTTAGAACACCTTGCCATTCGTGACACTGTTTTGCACTTGGATTAAAAAGTGAAACTCCAGTATGATTCAATCCTCTGAATACATTGCATAGTTTGGTGAAAAGATGGAGCATTTGATACTTTGTATATTCAATCTGTCATTTTCGCCGGATGTTTGTTATTTAAATTGGCCGCTTATTCACGTTGTGGCTAATGCACAGTTTTCACATCTTTTATTGGCTAAGCGTCTGGTGTAAAGGACTTTTGGTCGGTCGGCAGGCTGCGCAAACAATGCAAAGGAACTGAAATTCCAATGATCCTAATTTGCGTGAAGCTTTGTCGTGAAAGCCTCACGTAGTGAGGCTGAAGTCCAGTCATCCCGATGCAGATCCTGAAATACACCGAGCTGTGTGCTCTCCAGACGGTGCTATGAACCCAGACGTTGGGTTCTCCCACATCTCCGGGACTTCAACAATGGTGGTTATCTTGGCCTTGGCTTGAGGAAAGAAACGTTGACGTTTACGTTCCTCACACAAGATAACGCTTGCGGTTCACTCGCACAAGTAAAGCAAAGTGAAAATTCCCATTGCTTTTGGTGTGAACATGGCTAAAGGCTGCAGTGAGAATTTAAATAAAAGGAGAATATTGGGCTGGCACAAGAACTGAGGTTACTCAGCCGAGGGTAGCAATCAATAATGCGATCTTCATCATCCATGTCATAAGAGGTCCATCAGATGCAGAGTAACATCGGGGTGTGAGATGGAGGTTAAGGTCAGGCCAGTCAACAAATTCAGATGCACCAGTAGAACCAGCAGTCCAGTCAACAGACTCTGTAGACACTTCTCCTCCCCAGATTACGTCACGTCCACCCGTCACTATCGGTAACTAGTTCTGTTTTTACTCGACAGCGAGCTAGACATAGTCCGATGATCATTTCCAGGATCCATAACTCTGGTCTGAGGAGCGAGATTATTCTGGGTCTTCATCCGGTGGATTATTCCCGCTGAGCGTGTATCTGGCTGACGTGTGGTCATCTCCTCTGCTGCTAGCTCAGCAGAGGGACATGCGCTTGCGGTACTGCTCCACCAGGGGCACCAGGCAGCGCGGGGAGCTGGCCTGGAGCAGGAAGGGGTGGGTGAGGAGCTGGGCGGAGGTGGCCCTCTGGACGGTGTTCCGGGTCAGCATGCAGCCCAGGAAGTCCTTCAGAGCTGGAGACATCTGGGGAGACGACAACCAGTGAGTATGGGAAGGTGTGTGTGTGTGTGTGTGTGTGTTTATGTGTGTGTGTGTGTGTGCGTGTGTGTGCGTGTGTACGTGTGTGTGTGTGTGTGTGTTTACATGTGTATGTGTGTGTACGTGTGTGTACGTGTGTGTGCGTGTGCGCGTGGGTGTGCTTGTGTGTGCATGTATATGTATGTGTGTATGTGTATGTGTATTTGCTTGTGTATGTGCATGTGTGTGTGTGTGTGTGTGTGTGTGTGTGTGTGTGTGTGTGTGTGTGTGTGTGTATACCTTGTGGGGGTTCCTGACGGTGGGGGCGGGGTCATCTCTGATTTTCTTCATCGCCACCACTGGCGTGTCGCTGAAATACGGAGGTTCACCGTCCACCATCTCCACCACCATGATGCCTAGAGACCACACATCCACCTAGAACACACACACACATATTAACACATCCACCTGGAACACACACATAGTTAACACATACAACTTGAACACACACATAATTACCACATCCATCTGGAACACAAACACACATAATTAACCCATCGACTTGGACCGCACACTATTAACACGTTCACCTCAGTTAAACCAACCCCTTTAGCAGCAGGGTTTAAGATACCTCTGGTCCGTAGGGGGTCTTGGAGATCACCTCTGGGGCCATCCAATAAGGCGTCCCCACAAGAGACTTCCTCCTGGCTATGTCTTTGCTGATCTGAGCGCAGAAGCCAAAGTCTGACAGCTTCACCTGCAGGAAGAGAAGAGAGTTCCACTAAATACCCTTACTCACTACGGTTTTACTGTTTTTATATCTCAATATCTGAATTCGCTTTACAGAGAGTGAATTCAGATACGTCTCATTAAGGTGCAAGTAGGGTTCAAGACATCTTGCTCAAGGATGCCTAAAAGTAGACTGTGGACATCAGAGATTATACCCAGTAGCTGCTGGTTCCGTATCAAACAGCCTAACTACTAGACTACCCTGCCCCCTTGTGTGCATGCGTCTGTCTCTCTCTTTATATATATATATAGTGTGTTGTGGCAGGTATGTATGTGTCTTACCCTGCCGTCCAAGGCTAGCAGTATGGAGTCGCTCTTGATGTCGCGGTGGATAACTCCCTCAGAGTGGAGGTAAGACAAGGCCTGCAGGACCGCCTCACACACCGTAGCTATCTGCTCTTCATTCAGCCTGGTGAGACCCAACACACAGGTGAGCATCGCAACATGAGACAGAGGAAAAATGGAATTCAGCCATGTATGCACTCAACCATTACTTCATTATACGTGCACCAATGAAGCTAGGATGAAGGTTGTGGTTGGCTGGGATCCTCACAGCTCACCTGGTCTCCCTAACGAGGTTTTCTGACCAGATGCTGTTACCAAGGTGTGCCCACCTGGTCTCGTTAACGAGGAGCTCTCCCCAGGTTGTGTTAACGAGGCGTGCTCATCTGGTCTTGTTAACGAGGTGTGCTCACCTGGTCTTGTTAACGAGGTGTTGTCCCCAGGTTGTGTTACCAAGGTTTGCTCACCTGGTCTTGTTAACGAGGGGCTCTCCCCAGGTTGTGTTAACGAGGTGTGCTCAAATGGTCTCCTTAACGAGTTTTGCTCACCTGGTCTCGTTAACCACGTTGGTGAGGGCGCCGCCCTGAAGGTACTCCATGATGACCCAGAGCTCCTCCTCCACCAGGGCCGACCGGTACATCTGGACCACGTTCTGGTGCCGGTAGTCCCTCATGATCGCCACCTGTGAACCAGCGCAGTGCTGCTAGTACTACTGTAGTACTACTGTGCGACTACCATGTATTCATGTTATGTTCATTCATGTTAAGAGTACATAGCACATAGCACATTAATGTATGCACATGTTATTTACAGTGTTGATAATAAAGGTTAAAGTGATGTTAATAAAGGTTATAGGGATGAGAAGGTAGTTTATAGCGATGATAATGTAGTTTATAGTGATGATAATGTCGTTTATAGTGACGATAAGGTAGTTTATAGTGATGAAAGCTAGTTTACAGTGATGATAATGTAGTTTATAGTGACTATAAGCTAGTTTACGGTGATGAGAAGGTAGTTTATACTGACGATAAGCTAGTTTACGGTGATGAGAAGGTAGTTTATAGTGACGATAAGCTAGTTTACGGTGATGAGAAGGTAGTTTACAGTGACGATAAGCTAGTGTACAGTAATAATGATGCAGTGAGTCTCCAGCGCTATAACCTCATTAAAGAGCAGCTCCCTGCGCTGCTGCTTCCTCAGGTCCATCATCTTCACGGCCACCTGTCGCCCGCTGTGGCGCTCGCGTGCGATGCAGACCACGCCCGTCGAACCCTCGCCGATCCTCACGAAGTTCTCCAGCGAGGTGCGGGGGTCCCCGGGGCCCACCACCATCTGGAGCGCCGCCTTGAACTGCTGGTGGGTCACCCTGGTGGACCCGGGGCTGGGCCCGGGCGGGGGCTGGGAGGAGGGGGCGGGGCTCGGCTTGGGGGCGAGGCCTCCTGCAGTAGACCTGGTGGGGTATCTCGGGGGCGGGGTCAGCGGGTGGGGGGCCACGAGGCGGCCGGTGATCGGGCTGCTGTTGCCGTTAGGCGGAGGGAGTGGAGACGAGCTCGCTGAGCCCGGCTGGACGGGGAAAAGAAACACACTTCCTGTTAGCCGATAGTCAGGGCCAAGTAATAACACTCCACCAGGAAATAGGTTTAGTATATTTAGTGGGGAACAACGTTGGCATTGCAGCTTCCCTTGTAACCAAAGTCATTATGCAAGCAATTTGAGTCGATTGGTGACATTTTTTAAATGTTTAAATGCTTTCTCAGAGTTGGCAGCCATCCGTTAGACAATCATGATTATCCTAGCGAAAGAAATATTTCCCGGCAAAAAAGGTGTTTATGAGCAGTTGAGCAGAAGGTCTCCTAGTACGACCGGCCAGAGGAGCTCTTACGTTGAGGTCGTAGGAGGAGTGGGGTCTGCGGGGTCCGCCCTTGGCGCTGGACAGCAGGTCTGGGAGGTGGTTCCCCGCTGGCTTCACCCTCCTGCTCAACCTGGCACCCGTCTCTGGCGTATGCGCGCCGTAGTGGGCGGACGCCGGCCTCTTGTTCCCAGGGCTGGGGTCGGGGCCGACGGGGGGTCCGGCACTCTCGTTGCGGGCGTGGTTGCACATGAGGCTGCCTGTCCTTCTGATCCCGGCGGCGGCGGGGGCCGGGCGTTCGCTGGGGGCCGGCGTTGGGTGGAAGTCGATCTCGTAGGAGGACTTGGCCCGGGGCAGCACGCCGTTGGCGGGCAGAGAGACGCCGGTCTTGGCCCGCAGCTCGGGGCTGCCGCTCTCGCTGCGGACCTGCCGTATGCGGTCCTGCCAGTAGGTGGCACCGGCCGGGTTGGGCCCCTGGGTGAGCTCCAGGTACTGGTAGGTGTCCCCCTCCTCCAGCTCTCCCAGCCGGCCCATCGACTGGGCCCGTTTCCGTGCCAACAGGCTGGTCCGGCGCAGCGAGTTGGAGCTGGTGACGGACAGCTTGGTCATCTCGGCGATCACATGGGTGATGTAGTCCTCGTGTCCGATGAAGCTGCCCCGCACTATGGTCTGGAGGTCGGAGAAAGACTACAGTTAAAGATCCGACACGATCCCGAGGGCTTTGATTGGTCAATAGTTAGGTTAGAAAAAGGAACCCGGTGAGGACTTTAAAATACAAAAGTAAAGATAAAGTGAAAGTCTAGGATAGACTGCCTTGCTTTTTGCATTCCCTTTCTCATTATGATACGATAATGTAGGAGAAGAAAAACGTGTTGTCACATGTTCACTAAATACAATGCTGGGACAACATGTTGCTTTTATTATTCAGATCAAACAGTCATCCTCCTTATCCCAGGTAGCGCACGAAAGGAAGCCATGTTTGAGAAGCTAGTGTGCGTGGCCTGTCCTGTTGCTGCATGCCTGTCTAGCTGTCAGCCCGCAGCGCAAACAGCGACTGCAAACCTCCAGAATCTATTTCAGCAACAAGGAAATGCCGCACACGGAGACCCCACTGTGTAAACAACTGTTTGGATTCCATGACAGGAAGGCACATTGGTAACAAGAGATACACAGGGGAAAGAAGTGAAGACAGGTAACCCAGGTACAAACAGGTAGACAGGCAACAGCAGATAGACAGGTAGACAGGAGGGAAGAGATACAGAGGGGAAAACACTGAAGACAGGTAACAAAGGTGAAAACAGGTAGACAGGTAACAGCAGGTAGAAAGGTAGCAAGTGGGAGACAGGTAACAACCGTTAATAACACATAGACAGGTAGGTAGACAGGTAAAACCAGGCACACAGGTAATGGTGGGTAGAGGTGGACAGGTAACAACCGTTAACAACCGGTAGACTGGTAGGTAGACGGGTAACAACAGATACACAGGTTGCGGTAGGTAGACAGGAAACGGAAAGCAGCAGCAGCTGAGAGCAGGCAGACAGGTAACCAGGTGGTCAGGGCGGGTGACCCCTGAACCCCAGGGGGGGGCTCACCTTCCTGGGCACCAGCTCCACCTGGGTGACGGTGGAGGGGTCCACCAGAGGCAGGGGTCTGCGCAGGTTCTCGATGAGGCTCTGCCACTGGGGGGGCAGGCCCACGTAGCAGCCCCGCGCCGCGTCGTACGACGTGTGCACGCGGTGCTGGAAGTCCCGCGGCGCCGAGATCTCCAGCCCCCGCTTCTTCTTCCTCCGGCGGAACATCCCCTGGAAGAGGCAGAGGCAGGCGGTGGGCGGACAGGAAGTAGAACCCTGACCGCAGGAAGGCGGCATCTTCGGTGGGAGAGGCTCACAGGGTGGGAGAGGGTGAGGCACGAATCGGAGAGGACAGACTCACACATAGACGTGCCCGCACATGAATGTAAGTCACACACATGCACTCAGACACACACTCATACACACATACTCACTCGGACACACACTCATACACACAGACATGCAGGCACACCCTTACACACACATTTTGACACACTCATTCAGGCGCGCACATGGACTGGAGGACATTTGTCAACTCTGCGTCTCTCCTGCTTCGCTTCCCATCCCCCACCCACCTCTCCTAGACAGAGACAAACCCAGGTCTCAGCACGCCCAGTTCCTCCCCCCCTCTCTCTCTCTCTCTCTCTCTCTCTCTCTCTCTCTCTCTCTCTCTCTCTCTATCTCTCTTTCTCTCTCTCTCTGTGTGTGTGTGTGTGTGTGTGTGTGTGTGTGTGTGTGTGTGTGTGTGTGTGTGTGTGTGTGTGTGTGTGTGTGTGTGTGTGTGTGTGTGTGTGTGTGTGTGTGTGTGTGTGTGCGTTTGTGTGTTTCTCCCACTCAGACCTGATCAACAACCTTCCAGCTTCGAACAAACCAAACATCCTTATTGCCCTCAACACAGCGTATCATTTACAGACAAACAGGTCTAGTGTGGGGAGCAGAAACCTTGTAAGTACTTGGAGGCCCCGTCTGGTTCAGCCAATCAGCACGAAGATACAAACATACAAAGATTGGTTCTGCAGGCTGGGCCAAAACAAGAACCCAATCTCAGAGATTAACAGACGTTTACTAGGATATAAAAAAAGCACATATAGGAAACAACGGTAACACTTTAGAATAGCCTCCAGTCATCAGTCATTTGTAATCCTAGTTAATGATGGACTAATCAGTAACCAAATATTAACATACAGTTAAATGCTACATCAAAGGGTTAATATGCTACCGCCAGGTGTGATGTTCATCAGCCATTACAAGCCATGTCAAACCTACCCTCTAGGGACATCACAAGTGGAAGGGCTGAAGTGTGATTGATGGTCCTGCCGACCAGCCTGTCAAATGGATTGTAGCAACTGGAAGGCTGATCTATCCATGTAACCATTTGTCACTAAAGGGTCAATTTTAACATGGCTTGTAGTGGCTAATCCACATAACACTTGGTGGTAACACAGCGCCTCTTTAGCATAGCACTAAATCAATCATCAGCAACAATCATCTCATTGTCAAGGTATAGTTAATGATTAGTTCATCAGTTATTAACAGCTTGTAGATGACTTATTAGTAAACGTTATTATGAATTGTTACCAAACAAACAAAGGCCGAAACCAAAATAACTGACTAACAGGTTCAGTATCGAGGAAGCTGGAATAATAAGGAGCACAGGTGAACGAGTTCACCTGTGAGGTATGAACACTGGAGACAAACATGAGAGATATTAGAGTCTAGTTGGTCACAGGTTTGCATGCTTTGCAATTTTTTGGTGCCAGAATGCAAGAAATGTGGATGGCTACATAGCACACTACCCAGCTCCCGTAATGTACAGTAAAGGGGTGTACAACTGATACTAGCTGCGTTCCATTCGTTGTTCAGCACAAGCTTGTTGACTTCCTCTCGTGACTTACCCCCGGGGGAATCTCTGTAGCCCTCATGAGTATTGTTCTACTGGTATGAAAACCTAATGTAAACTTGGTGAGGCCTCAGGGAGATAGTCAACCACCATGGTCGGTCCAGAGGTTTACGTCACCCACAATGCCTTGCGGTAATGCATTGGGTGCAAGAAAATGATTCCATGGTAGGCTGACAGTAATGTGTGTAAAACGAAGGTTGTTCAGCGACGAAGGAGAAGATGAATGCATTGGTCAAGGTAATGACAATGTCAATACTTATCGCAAGGCCTACATGTCGTCTGTGTACAAGTGTAAGTACACCAACAGGTTACCATATATTCTACTCATTTATTTCATAAAATCAAAATCTCTGCCACTACATCATTTCTTTTTGTTTTATCCTTTTTATTGGAGAGTAAGACAGGAAGGTATGGTAGAGAGCGGGGAAGACATGTAGCACGGGACAACGGGCAGGAATCAAACCCCGGTCGCTGCGGTAAGGACTGGGCCTTAATGGTACACTCTCTACCCGGTGAACCACCGGGGCAGCTCCAGCTACATCTGCTGATTGGTTAAAAAAAAGTACGATAGCACTCAGCCTGCAACCAGCCGCAGGTCTAATGTAGATTGGGCTGAAAGTGCCCACGGGCGGGTGCGTTCCATTGGACCTCACCGCTCCTCCTAACCCCCTCTCCCTCTGCTCTCCAAGGCTCCTCCGTGTGATGCATGCTGTCAACTCATACCAAGACATGACATCTAACTTGTTGGTTAGATGCCACATGTTTACATACTTGCAATACCCCGGAGAGCCAAACAGAGTATTCCTGATTGTCATGTGAGCGCAGGTCTGACAGCCGTGTCACTTGTTTGCTAGAGGAACTGGTTCAGATACAAATGAGGCCAGGATCACACATATACGTGCGCATACATTGGCACACACACACATACACACATGCACACACGCCCAAACGCCCACACACACACACACACACACACACACACACACACCTACACACACACACACACACCTACACACACACACACACACACACACACACACACACACACACACACACACACAGTAGAAGAGAAGCGAAGAAAGGATGAGAAGGAAAGAGATGAGA
Organism: Gadus macrocephalus; assembly: GCF_031168955.1. Taxonomy (NCBI): domain Eukaryota; kingdom Metazoa; phylum Chordata; class Actinopteri; order Gadiformes; family Gadidae; genus Gadus; species Gadus macrocephalus. The sequence goes on along the minus strand of NC_082402.1, from coordinate 13,826,919 downwards.
GGAGAGGTGAGGAGAGAGGAGGAGAGAGGAAGAAGAGAGGAGAGAGGAGGAGGAGGGGAGAGTGGAGAAGAGAGGAGGAGGAGAGAGGAGGAGGAGTGGTCAACTTACTGCTGTGTTCATGGTCTTCTTTCTTCAGGTCTAACTTGAGGCCATGTCCAAACCAGATCTAAAGCTATTTGGCATTGGATATGTACATATCCCAATGCCAGTAGTAGTAATGGTTGCTGTGTGTGTAGTGGGAGTGCCGGAGGATATATAGCTGTGGAAAAAGAAGGATCTCAGATCCTGTCCCTATATGCTCCTCCTCCTCCTCCTATCGATAACTCCCAAGTGGACCTGATTGGCTCTGAGGATACCCCACTGGCTTTGTATTGGACACCAAAGATATCTCTGTCACAACAGAACAATAGTTCTCTCTGTCGCGGGACTATTAGTTCACTCTTTCACCAGACCAGTAGCTCACCATGTCACCAGATCAGAAGTTCACTCTTTCCCCAAGCCAGTAGATCATTCTGTCACCAGACCAGTAGTTCACTCCGTCACCAGACCAGTAGTTCACTCTGTCATCGTACCACTAGTTTAGTTGCTGCTGTCTGTATACAATTGTCTTCCAAGACATTAACCCATTCATTTCCGGGGACCTCATCTGATATCAATGTGTCAAGAGGAGTTATTTTGAGAGACATAGAGGTAGTAGTCGTAGATTTTACAAATAGTTGCAACAGATACCTTTAATTCAATCATAAAAGGTATGGCAGGGTGACCTTCTGCATTTCATGTTTTATTTCATATCAATAATTACCTGCTGTTATTTACCAATGGACGGGCTGCCAGAAGTTAAAACTTTAAAAACATAGAGCTCCCTAAATTATGGGACCCAAGATAAGATAAGACAAGATCATTTGGTAACGAATGGGATGCATCCAAGTAAAAGAAAACAGAGTTGTGTATAATGGACATTTAGAATAGCCATAATTATGAAGGCTAGGGAATAGAAATTAATGTTTTATGGATTCAGGTGTTTTATGTGTGCTGGAAAACACCTGTCAGACAGACTGCTGCAGCCGCACCAGAACTTTATATGTTCCGGGAACTTCCAAGAACCCCCCTGGAGAGATGGCTCTTAGACGCGTCAAAGTGTGTGTGTGTGTGTGTGTGTGTGTGTGTCTGTGTGTGTGCGCGTGTGTGTCTGTTTATGTGCGTGTGTTTGTGTGTGTGTGTGTGTGCATGTGTGTGTGTGCGTGTGTGTGCCTGTGTGAGAGGTCCTTCCAAAGCTCCTCAGTGGCCAGTTGGGGGAGGAGAACGAGGGGGGGGGTGTAGATCAGGGTGGAACTCCAACATTCCTAATGAATCATCATACCATCTCTACAAGACCAGACTGCTCCAGCCGCCTCTCCACCACCACACAGAAACCTCCCTGCAGCGCTTAACATCAAGGTCAGGCCTCGCCATAACACCAGGCGGAGTCTGAGTCATCACAATTCAAACACAAATAAGTGACTCCATGAACAAGTAACTCAGCTGTAAGCTTTTTGCGTGATGGACAAACGGACACAAACCAAGCCATAAGAAAGCCCCATTGCACCTCTCTGTTCCGGCTGGTCGGCCTCTGTCTGAGACAATTTCGAATTAAGACTCTGCCTGGGTCATTTCGGACCGATTCCCTGATTGGTTTGGAGAATCGATCTTGCCTGTCAATCACTGATGCATCACTGCTCAAGTGAACAACAAACACATTGAGGGAGGGAGCAGGGAGGGCGGTGTTTTTGAGGCAGTTTCAAAACCATGCAGTCTTCTGCTCTTTTCTGCTCTCTCTCTCTCTACAACTGAATCCTGAATCTAACCTAAGTTTGAGGTCGTCAACAAGAACAGCTTTAAGCAGCTGGTGTTGACCATGACCTGACGAGGACCGGTGGGTGGGTGGGGGGGGGGGGGTTGAGAAACATCAGCTGACCAACCGAAGGAGATGTTGATGTCACACACAGAGGAAGTAGATCGGTCATTTAGTCATAGAGTCATAGAGAGTTTAGTGGTGTAGCGGCTGTGTGTTGAAGCTGATATGACTGGTTGAAGGTCCAAGCTCCAGGCTTGGATCTAGACACACACACATACACACACACACAGACACAAACACACACTAACCTTTTTGACTTCCAAGCTTGTCCGAGTTGAGGTGTCTCGCAGGTGTGGGATCAGGTGAGTGCAGGTGCAGTCATCTGAGTCCAGGAAAGCCCCAGGTCCAGGTTAGTCCAGGCTGGTCCAGGTTAGTCCAGGCAGAGTCTGCCTAGCTCAGATCACACCATGCTCATGCTCACTATAGCTAGCGCTCTGCTAGCCAGTGCTCCTACCTGTTGCTACCTGTCCTATCTGCCACATGGCTGTTACTCATCCAACTCTCCCTCGCTCACTCCTCTCCCGCCCTATCCCCTCTCCTTCCCTCCCTGTCATAAATTTAGATTTATCTACTCCTTTTTCCCTCCCTCCCATGTCTTTGTTCACCGGTTTCTCCCACCCTCTCCATCGCTGTATTTCTCCCACCCTCCCTCCATCTATTTCACCATGCCTCTTTCCTTCTCTCAACCTGCATCTCAACAATGTTGCCAAAACATCAGTGTCACCTGGAAATCCAATCACATGTGACACCTTTCATATGTGACATTAGCAGTGGCACTGAGGATAAACATCTTTATTTTATGAGCTCAATACAATTTGAAGGGCACTCTTGGCCGGGGAATTGTTAATTTGCATGGTCAAAAAGTACATTTACATGTCCTAAGCGCCAACTAATTCAAATAGGAGACTTAAAAGGAGACTAAGGAAATAGGGTTTCTCTGGGCAGGTCTCTGCTTGCAGGGATTGAGTCATTGGCTTAATACCGCTGGCGTCTGGGAAAAGGTTTAATAGTTATCCAAATGTAGCAGACGCCTTGTGTATTTAGGAGCCAGTAAAGCTTGTGTTTGGTCTCTGGCTCATAACGCACTCAGCACACACACTATTAATGACCCTAGCACACACTTTAACACACAAATAGACCAATAAAAACATACCCTAGACGCAAGAACAGTCACACACACAGAGACACACACACTGGTGTGTCAAGTAGAGATCAGACTGGACCTCACGAGAACTATCAACCAAACATGAAGATCAGCCAGAGATCTGACAAGAAGATATACTGGACTAAGTAAACACTACAACCCTGGTGTTCACAATCCACCACTTCACACGGCCGGAGACGGTACAAACTAAAGCCTGCTGGACACACTATACATGACAACCCCAATGGATGAATTGCAAACTACACCCTAAAACTTCAACCTATTGGACACTGTAGAGTGAACCCTACTGGACACACTCCATATGACAACCCTACTGGTCAAAGTACACACTACACTACTGGACACTGTACACACTGAACCCTTCTGGATATAGAACAAACTCTACCCTACTATATGGAACAGTTATAGGAATTGTTTGATAAACTTCTTCCTGTCCAGACCATTACCACGTTTTCTCTGTCAATAAAGGGGCCATATACTTTAGCAACTACATATTTTAATACATATTTACAATATACATGCATCTACTTTATAAATTTTGTGTTTTCAATTTTTATCATACGTGTTTCGAAGCTGGAAACAGATTCATGGCAGACAAACCCTATTGTAAGTAAACGTTTCAATGCGGGGGGAGGGGGGGTATATACACATTTAAACATGAGAAACCGACAACAAAAATATGAACCAAGTTTGACAAACAAGAACCACAAAAATCAGATCAGCATCAGATCGTCATAGTAACCCCCGGATCGTCACGGTAACTATAATAAGGAGCGGTGGCGACCAGGTCAATCAGCTGGGACAGCACAGAGACGGAGGAGTGTCCGGACGAGTTCAGCAGCAGATGGAACGCCTTCCTCCACGCCGACATCCTGCCCAACCTGGAGGAACAGGAAGTGGGCGTAATACATACGAGGTTAGGATGTAACACACTACATATACAAACACATTATATACTTAATATCACACAGAGTAGGCCTCACAAAATCCAAGGTCTAACAAAGTTGCAATCTGATTGGACGCCCCACAACCGGGAGACGAGTTGACCTGGTTTGAACTTTGAACTCGGCATTAAGGTTCAGAATCGGTCTGCCTTGCTCAGGGGGATGTCAGCGGTAGTGCTGGCCTGGGCTTTGTGCTGAGCTCGTGCTGAACATGTTGTGTCTGGGGTAGGTAGGAGGCAGGGTACCTGCTGGCGTTGCGTCCCAGCTTCTCCACCATCCAGCCGTCCTTCTCCTTCACCACCGTCATCTTCCTCTTGGTCAGCAGGAGATGAACCGCCTCGGCCAGACACACCAGGTCCACCTGCCGGGAACACACACACACACACACAGACACACGGTTTTCATCAAAGTTAAATTTAAAACCTTTTTAAGACCATAATGAATGCAATTTAAGACCCATTTCACCTCCCTACTGGCAATTTATTTTCTTTTAAGAAAGAAGACAAATGATTGGTATAATCTAGAGCTGTCAAGCGATTAAAATATTTAATCGTGATTAATCGCATTAATGTCATAGTTAACTCACGATTAATCGCAAATTCTTTTTCTATGCTAAATATCCCTTGATTTTTTTGTCCCATAATTCTTCTTATTTTAATTCTCTTATCAACATGGTGAAGTGCATCGGCTTGTCTTGTGCAAATGATTTTTTATTGATAACAACATTGGCATATACTGATCAAAACAGGACGATACAAAAAAAGAGCCTATAGTGCAATTAAACGACTGCTTTGAACAAATGTCGTTTGAACATAGCAGTCAGGCTACTGCTTCTTTGTTTTGAGCCAACGAAAAAAAAAAAAAAAAATTACATTTTTTTTATATTTAATTTTTTTGTAAATAAAATATTTGCGTTAATCGCGCGATAATTTTTTTAACGCCGTTAAAATTGGTTTGCGTTAACGCCGTTAATAACGCGTTTAACTGACAGCTCTAGTATAATCCCATTTTATAGGTGCCTTTAATGTACTGTAGAGGAGATGCCACACACACACACGCACACACACACCTGGTACGGGGAGTCGGTGGGCTTCAGGAGCCCCAGCTGGATGTAGTCGAGGGCGGCGGGGACCTGGGCGGCGGAGGTCAGGTCCGTCTGGAGCTCCAGGTCCAGGGAGGAGAGCAGGTCCACAGACACCAGGGAGTCGCTGCAGGGGAAACACCACCAGAGGTCACGCCTCCACTGGAGACACACAGCGGCCCGCTGAACCCAACCACGGAGTGTGTACAGAGTCAGGAGGGGGGGGGGGGGGGGGGGGGGTGAGTGTGGAGCAGTGTGAGGAGGAGGAGGAGGAGATGCCCGTGGGTGAGGAGTGAGGAGTAAAGAGGGAGTGAGGAGCCAGGAGGTCTGGGGAGGAGTTACCCGTGGGTGATGAGCAGAGAGTCCGTGTGCAGCGCTCCCAGGAGGAGAGAGGAGGAGTGGAAGGTTCGCATCATCAGGAGCAAACCAGTCACCTCAGTGGACACCCAGCCCGGCGGTAACAGCCTCAGCCGCGCCTACACCGGGTCAGAGGTCAGAGGTCAGAACCAGGTTCATACTTGGAATAAATGTATTGATATGGAATTTCCATTATGTGGAACAAGAGTTCAACAATAAAGCAAATCCTAAATGGTGCCAGTTATATAACTCACTTATGAGGGTATTATGTATAAGTATAAATACAAGTACACCAGTGTGCTTAGAGGGCTGGGAGTAGAGGGGAACTCACGGACAGCTTCTGGCAACTGGGGACTGTATAGAGGGTGACGCATGCGTCCTGGAACAGGAAGCAGCGTGCGCTCGGCAGGGCGGCCGAATCCTCCGGGGACAGCCTCCTGCGCAGCTGGGACAGCACGTAGAAGTCCCACGGCAACAGGCTCCTCTCCACCTGGACACCGAGCAGGCCGTCAATATGGCCGTCCACTGTAGCCCGTCCATCTACCTACCTACCCACCCGTCTGTCTGCAAATACCCGTCAACGGTACACCTGTGTCTATCTATCTACATATCCCATCCCTCCATGTCCCGGTCAATCCATCCATCCACCCACCTAGCTACCTCCCCCCCCCCCCCCCCCCCCCATCTCCCTCCGAGGGCAGTGTGCTGGTCCCGGTACCTTCAGCAGCACGCGGCTCCCTTGGCTGAAGCCCCCGAACAGGGAGAACCCCTCCGCCTCCTGGACCTTGGTGTAGAGGGAGACCTCCGCGCCGCCTGGACACACCACGCACGCTGGGGTCAGCTGTTGCTAGGGCTACAGATATTGGCCGTGGTGCTAGGGCTACGGATACAGGGCGTGTTGCTAGGGCTACAGATACTGGGCGTGTTGCTAGGGCTACGGATACAGGCCGTGTTGCTAGGACTACAGATATTGGGCGTGTTGCTAGGGCTACAGATATTGGCTTCGTTGCTAGGGCTACGGATACAGGCCGTGTTGCTAGGGATACGGATACAGGCCGTGTTGCTAGGGATACAGATACAGGCCGTGTTGCTAGGGATACAGATACAGGCCGTGTTGCTAGGGATACAGATACAGGCCGTGTTGCTAGGGATACAGATACAGGCCGTGTTGCTAGGGATACATTTACAGTCCGTGATGCTAGGGAAACGGGTGTTTCGCTAGGGGGAAACGGGTGTGTCGCTAGGGGGAAACGGGTGTGTCGCTAGGGGGAAACGGGTGTGTCGCTAGGGGGAAACGGGTGTGTCGCTAGGGGGAAACGGGTGTGTCGCTAGGGGGAAACGGGTGTGTCGCTAGGGGGAAACGGGTGTGTCGCTAGGGGGAAACGGGTGTGTCGCTAGGGGGAAACGGGTGTGTCGCTAGAGGGAAACGGGTGTGTCGCTAACGCTAAGGGGATACGCTTGTGTCGCTAAGGGGAAACGGGTGTGTCGCTAAGGGGAAACGGGCGTGTCTCTAAGGGGTTACGGGTGTGTCGCTAGGGGGATAAGGAGGCCTCTCACCGAGGGAGAGGTGGGCGTCCTTGTCCACGGGGGGCAGGGGGGCCTCCACCGTGTGGTAGCCCGGGAAGGAGCTGACCTCCGCCCGGTCCAGGAGACGCCGCCTCGTCTCCCCGCTGCAGGGGTCCCCGGGCAGGGGCCCCTCACCTGGAACACAGAGCCCCCCCGGGTGACAAAGGAGCCCCAGCTGTGTGTGCATGCACCACGTCAGTGAGTCTTATCAACCAGTGGGGGTCCTGCTGTAATGAAGAGTGGGTACCAGTCTGCGGGGTAAGGGGGTCGTCGGTGGACGAGCCACCCAGGGTGGAGGCTCCCCCCGCGTTGGACAGCGTGGTGTGGTACTCCAGGCTGGCCTCCTTGATGGGACTCAGCTTTATGGTGGGGGACTCCTCGGGCTGGGGGGGAAGGGGCGCAGCAGCCTGCCTCCGGCGCAGCACCCCCTGGTGGTCTACCAGACACACACGTATTATATCAGCGCACTATCGAGGAACGTGATATAAACAGCTGATCAAAACAGGTGACATCATTTTGACTTCTGAATACACTGCATATTTTCCTAATTTAAAAGCAAAAGCAGTTCAAGGCCCTAATCACTGGTTCCCAACCTTGATCGCAAGGCCCCCTTGGGCACAAAAAAGCCGCAAATGGTCCGCGGCCCATTGGTTGAGAACCACTGCTTTAGAGCCTATCGGCATCAGAACTCCCGTCTACCTCTCTGTTCTAGTGCTATCAACTAGTAACTCTAGTTGCTATAGTAACTCTAGGCTTCATTGGCCGGAGGAGGTACCAGCTTCAGAGGGCGGCGCTCTCCTGACGTAGGGCGTGGACACCAGGTGCGCCGAGCCGGCAAAGTCCTGCGTGTTGTCGGGGCTGGAGCACAGCGTCTTGTTCTGGACCGTGCCCACCACCGTCTCCGTCAGGGACAGAAGCCTCGCTCCAGAGCCCTGGAGGGGACGAGGAAAGGACTCGGTTGCACTAGACACGCATCTACCGTCATTCAGCTACTAGTATCACCATAGAGATTTAGCTGGTCACACTAGAGTAGCACCCAAGTAATTTAGTTTGTCAGACTATAGTAATACTAGTGATTTAGCTACAGTCGTACCACAGTACTACCATATATTTAGCTACAGTCCAGTGTTTCCCCCAGCAAGTTCCCTGTGGTTAAGGCGGCCACCTTACCATCAATAGGGCCCCGCCTGGACTACCAATATATATATATATATTAAAAAAAAATATATATATATATATATATATTATTATTTTTTTCATTATTATGCATTAACAAAGTACAAAACTCCCGTAGGGAAAGAAAACATACTTCCATCAGGTACCAAAAATAAATATAAATAAGGCATCGGTGATACTGTTCAAAACAATAGTCGTTGGAACTGAAACCCTCACCGAAGACCGCAGGGTCATCTTTAAAGCGGGCAACTGCTCTCCCGGACGCAAGAAAACGTCGTCCTTCAGTGGGTTGGGGCTGGGTCTGCCGTCCCTGCAGAGACAACATGGACATGGTCTGATTACTAGGAAGAGGGTCAGGCTGCCGAGCCCAGGGTCAGGTGGCTGAAGAAACGGGCTGATTTCCAAGGACATGGGGTGGTTGTAAAGGAAAGGAAATGGTCTATTTGCCTAGGGAGAGAGTGGGTAAGGGAAGGAACCGGGAGAGTTTTGATACTTCTGCCTGGTGGAAGGCTTCCCTACCTAAAAGGCATTGCGGAGGAAGAAGAGGAGGAGCCAGACGAGGGGTCCGTGAAGATGTGGAATGGCTCGGCCACTGGAAGGTTCTCGGCCTCATCCACCTTGATGGGGAATAATAAGAAGTTAAACAACCTGGCAATAGTTTTCTGCGTCGTCATCAATGAGTGCCATCAGTGCATTAACACAGAGAATACCAAACAGACCTTAAGTGAAGGTAGAATCGGGGGGGGGGGGGGGGGGGGGTTCATACCTGTTCGCTAGGGGTACAGGTGTCAGGCAGGGACATTCGTAACTGGAGCATTCTCTGCTTCTCCTGCAGCTCCTGTTTGAGTTTCACTTCCAGGTCATCCATTTTTCTGATCTTCGCTGGAGGAACCAAACCCCAGCAATTACCACACTACTAGTACTATAACTACTAATCCAACTCATTACTAACTAAAGAGCAAGTGTACCCACTGTTTCAGCTGGAATGCAAAACTTTTTTCTCTCAAATAACAACACTAAATCTTATTCCAGTCACAGCGACACAATTGGAAAGATGACTATGTTGATGATCATATGAGATATATTAACATGTTTTAAAAACAAAAAAAGGGTTTGGGGTCCACTGGCTCTTTAAGTGCTTCCACCACTCTGTAGTTAGGGCTGACCAATATGCTGAGAGGGGAGGATTACCATAGACCTGCTGCCGCCGGGCCAGAAGGTATCGCTCGGCGCGGAGCTCCTCAAAACAGAACTCCGTTTTGCCCTGGGTCAGCAGCTCCTTGCAGTACATGCTGCGCTCCTTCAGGGTATTCTCCTCCATGCTCGCCGAGGCCCCTTCGTCACAGGACGCCAGCTGGACGGCCTCCGGCTTCTCCTGAAGGTGTCTGTATGTCACGTTTCGGTGATGAAACCGGAGATTAGCGCTTCTCAAACGCTCTCCCAAATCCAGTCTGTTCATACAGGAACTTTATGAGACCATTCAAATGACTTGTTTTAATCCATTTTAATCCAACAACGATTTACTATACAACTACGATCTCTATTTAGGCTTTTTCTGCGACCGCATCCACACTTTAGGCAACACCAAATGGGGTCATGACCCCAAGTTTGGGAAACGCTACCCGTAGATGCACAGATATTCTTGTATTCCCCAGTTCCAAACAAACCCTTCACATACAGCCGTTTAAACTTCAAGTTACGGGTTATTCAAGTAGTCGGCTATCTGTTCTGCCGAGTTTCTTTTCTCACAGAGCCAAGTGGGGTCCACCACAGCTAAACAGAGCTTGTGATCCAACACACACACACACACACTCACCCGCCTGGGCTGCTGCTGGTGGGGGGGTCCTCTGGTGCCGGGGCCCCGGGCCCCTGCAGTGGGAGGCTCTGGGCCCGTGGAGCCATGCTGGGCAGCTGGAGCTTCACCCCCACAGAACAGCCTGATGGGAAATAAAACAGTGCACCCATCCATTGACAACCGAGCTCTCAACGTCTCTCTTTAACTCTGTCTGGCCCTTCCTTTGTAAGGAGGTAACGTGACCTATATATTATTTGTTTAGTTTAGCTTGTTCTGTATTTTTCATTCATGACAGATACAGTGAGTTAGACAGGAACGTATAGGAGAGCAGCGCTAGAGGGTAGCACATGCAGCAGAAGACGGCAGGCTGGATTCAAACCCTTAAAAGTGTGAATACTTCTTAGCTGTAGACATCTGTAGAATTAAATTAAATACATAAAGACTCCCTGCTATCCCTGTGACCAAAGAAGGTTTTTTCACATGTGGTTGATTTGATTGGCTCACTCACTGTAGTCGTTAATAGTATATGACTGTAGCTTTACGTTAACATCCTGTCACTGCAAATAGCATGGGACTACAGAGCTACATTAGCAGCTCATAGCATGGGACAACAACACTACATTATGAGCCAGTACCTGCGCTCTCAGCTAGCCTCTTCCTGCCGCGTGGTCGCAGGTCCACCTGGTTTATTCTGGGCGGGGAGCTGCCCTCCCCAGTCCCACCTTCACCTGGCAACCTCGCCTGGACAGAACTGGGGAATTGAAAGCATCGTCAGGACTCAGGACAATCAAAATACAGCCAACACCCGCCTTGAATTACAATCACAGGTAGGTGCAGGAAACACAGAAAAAGATCTTTGGTTAAGTATGCGTTTGTTCGTCTCCATTCATGTTATTTGGTTCTTGCGACATTGGCGACGGGTGATACATACTGCCTCTGCTGCTGGATCTCTGCCTGCAGAGCGTCGCACACGTCCGGGAAGTTTGGAGGTCCTTCGTTCACAGTCGGAGCTTGTAATTTGACTTGAGGAGGAAGGGTGATTCCCTTGCAGGGCTGCCGTCCTCTCGTTGCCCCTGCCATGACTAGTTTCAGAGTACTTTATTAATCCAAGGGGGAAATTGTTTCGGTCGCAAATTGCTTTCCTCAATTTAAAATAAATATCAGTAAATCAAAATGGGAAACACAACATCACAGCTTAGACGTACTACATATGAACCCCGTGAACAAGAATAACGTTATATCGTAAAGAGTAAAGACACAATATTATCAGTACCTTGATTACTTCAGAGGTTTCCTGCCACCCTTCAACAACATTCAAAAAACAACGCAAGTCGAACATAAACCTGATTGGACGATTCCGGGGCTTGTATCGTGCTGTGATTGGCCTGTTCATTATGTCACTTCCGGTAGCATGCGTCACTTGTTTTGGTATAGCATGAGAGTTTATAATAATAATAATAATAATAAATAAAATGTATATAGCGCTTAATATGGTACTCTAAGACGCTTATGTGTAAGGCTATCCCATATATATATATATATATATATATATAAAGAATAACAATTTGAACATTAATTTACATTTTTTATCGAAATATATCTTTCCATGTTTGTATGTATGAATTACACGTACGATGATTGCTAGTCTCAATTTGCAGGCATGACAGGTACAAATAAGTTATATAGAAAAGCAATGTTATAGTAAAATGATTCGTATTTCTTCACCTGATTCTAAATCAACCCATATGTGCAACACATTAAAGAATAAAACATTTTCAGACTCTTTTTCATAAGGTTGCCGTCGGTGCCCTCTGGGGGTCAGAGCTAGTATTTACCATATTGTGTCCCCAATCCGTTACGTAGGAGCCAGCATTCTATTGATTTCGTTATTAGTGGGTTAACTTTATGAATTTATGAATTTATCTTATTTTGCGGTTTGTTTGTCTTCATTAATTACTTTTGAGTTCTCTTGCTCGCAGAGCAGGAGAATTCAAAGGAGGTGTAGGTGTACTGGGTGTGGCCCATGAAGGGCACAATGTTTCTACTGCTATCGCATGCACTTATAGAACCATTTGTTTATTCAACAGTATAGCATCTGATTTAACCTACAAACTATAATAAAAGTATCCAACTTGAAGAACTTCACTCTGGGACAGATCATTGGACTGCATTTTGGAACGACATTGGAAATTAAAAGAAGCCATCTACAGTGACACAGCACATAAACAGCCAAATATAATACAAAAAAAGACTGTTATTGGTACAAAAGGGCAATACAATAACATCCTAAACCGTACATAAATATATTTATAGCCAAATCTCTCTTTCCCTGAGTGTGTGTATCGATATTGAAAAGACAACTAAGGTATCTTTAATCATGAAAGAGAATGGGCAAAATATTTAACATTCCAATAAAAAATAAATAACTCGTGATACTATAACATCCAACCCCTGGGGAAAACATCGCAAAGACCTAGTTGGGAATTTTCCAGGTATGACACACCTGTCACCCTGATGGCTGTGACGTCAGTTGGTAAAGGGACACACCCAAAGCCGGAAGTACAATCGTTTGAGAATTTATCTCTGCTGCTGTCTCCTGTCGCTGTAATACTTTCAAACACTACGGGTGACATTATCTGACAGAGAGAGAGAGGGAATTAGGCCTCTTTGTTTTTTTTCTTAAAGAGAGCCGATAGATACAACTTTAGGTATGTGGCTCCGCATTGGACTGATGTCGGCGGTGTTGATCCAAACCCTGCACATGATCAACGCACAAGACTGTCCATCCAAGTTCCTAAACGGCAAGAAAGACTTTGTTGTCGACCTTCAAGCTTCTGTGGAAAGGGGCGCTGAGCTCATCGCTTCTTCGCAGGTTACCAAAGCCGAGGACTGTATGGAAACTTGTTGCCTGCTTCCCCAGTGTAATGTAGTGCTGGTGGATGAGAGGAACTCGGGCCGCAGCACCTGCTCCCTCTTCAACTGCCTCTACAAGAAGGGCTATGCCTGCAGGTTCGTCGGAAAGAAAGGCTTCAGTAGTTTTGTTCTCGACTCCGTCTACCAGCAGCACCTGGATGCGCCCGAGGCCGAAGGTGAGCCGGGACTGTTCTGATTGTCAACGCATTATTTGAGAAATTGTACATTCTTGAGGATAATATTAATACTAGAGTTCAATGTGCATCTATAAGTATAATGTATTGAACACCTGCCAGATTTGTGTCTGAGGGCTCTTGGTTTTGTTATTCAAACTTTAGGCCCCCTGCATTCCTTCTTATACCCTCCTGCTGACTCTGTAGCGCCCCTAGTTCTGTCTCTACGGGGCCCCTAGTGCTATCTCTGTGGGGCCCCTATTGCTGTCTCTGTAGGGTCCCCCTATTCCTTATTTTAGTTGCCCCTAGTGCTGTCTCTTTAGTGGTCCTAGTGCTGTCTCGGTGGGGCCCCTAGTGCTGTCTCTGTGGGGCCCCTAGTGCTGTCTCTGTGGGGCCCCTAGTGCTGTCTCTGTGGGGCCCCTAGTGCTGTCTCTGTGGGGCCCCTAGTGCTGTCTCTGTGGGGCCCCTAGTGCTGTCTCTTTAGTGGTCCTATTGCTGTCTCTGTGGGGCCCCTAGTGCTGTCTCTGTGGGGCCCCTAGTGCTGTCTCTTTAGTGGTCCTATTGCTGTCTCGGTGGGGCCCCTAGTGCTGTCTCTGTGGGGCCCCTAGTGCTGTCTCTGTGGGGCCCCTAGTGCTGTCTCTGTGGGGCCCCTAGTGCTGTCTGTGGGACCCCTAGTGCTGTCATTTTAGGGCTCCTAGTGCTGTCTCTGTGGGGCCCCTAGTGCTGGCTCTGTGGGGCCCCTAGTCCTGGCTCTGTGGGGCCCATGTATTGCTTATCTTGGTGCCCCCTCTAGTACTGTTTCTTTAGGGCTCCTGGCGTCCTTATTTCATTGGCCGTTAGTGCAGGCCCCCCTTTCTCACTCCGGTGCTTGTATCTCCAGGGCAGAGTGCGGGCCCCGTGGCAGTGGCGGGCCGCAACGTAGTGGTCCGGCCGGGGGAAGAGGTCACACTGAGGGGCGTGGAGAGCCGGGCCCCGGAGGACGCCACCATCACCAGCTACAGGTGGAGCATCAAGAAGGGGAACCCCTCCGTGGAGATGACGGTAACACCACACACACACACACACACACACACACACACACACACACACACACACACACACACACACACACACACACACACACACACACACACACACACACACACACACACAGTCAAACACACACACAGTCAAACACACACACACAGTCAAACACACACACACAGTCAAACACACAGTCAAACACACAGTCAAACACACACACACACACACACACACACACACACACACACACACACACACACACACACACACAGTCACATACAGTCTTTAGTGTGTTTTTTACATCTCTATTGCATTTGGAGAGGCTCCATGCAGTGCCTCCAAAGTGTGCGTGAGGGAGGAGCTCTAACGGTAGAATGATCCCTTGATTCAGCCCACTGGTGACCAGCTGCGGGTGTCCAACCTGGTCGCCGGGACCTACGTCTTCACGCTGCATGTCACCGACTCCAAAGGCCAATCAGACGACGCCACGGTCAACATCCAGGTCCTGAACCAGGAAGAGTCTGACAGTGAGTCCACATGGGATATGTCATTTCATTAATGAAGTGATATTGAGATGATTTTATCTAAATTTGGGAGTGAACATGGCTATATTTAAGGTAGTGAAACAGGCCGGTAGTTTTGAATTTGGTTGTGAAACTGCTGTTGGCTAGGTTTAAGGCAGTGGAACAGGCCAGTAGTTTTTTGTTTGGTAGTGAAACTGCTGTGGTCTCGGTTTAAGGAATTCGAGCAGGCCGGTAGTTCTGTTCTTGGTAGTGAACCTTCTGTTAGCTCAGTGTTTGGTAGTGGAACATCATAATACTGGTACTGATTATAAGCGGTGTGAGCAAGCCCTCAAGGGGGGTAAGCCCTCTGTCCTACCCAGGGAACCAGTCAGACCACATCCCACTACAGCTTTCCAGCGGTTTAAAAGAACACGCAAAGACAGACATGACCGCAGGTACAGACATGCATGCTGTATCGTAATGATAGTTGTGCGTTTTATATAATTTACACCATGACAACAGAAACTAATAACTTAATACTATTATTCACTTTTATGCCAAGCGACTGACTGAATTCAGATGAATGTCGTTCATTACCAACTAGTGGTTAGACAGTGAATACAGATAAATATATATTTCAGGAGCAGGAAGGGTGTTGTGCATCTTGCCCAAGGATGTCTACAGCTAAGAAGCCCAGAAATCAGACAAACCGCTACACCAGTGTTTCTCAATCTCAGGCCATGAGCACATTACTGCTCAGCACTTCACTGGGACATTTATGATATGGGCGGAGGTGGGTGGGGCTAAAATGATGCGTGGGAAGGTCATGCACAACAACGTAGGAGAAAAATGGGTCACAGGCCTAAATTAGGTACTTTAGTAAGTAGGTTACTACTGCACCATCACACGCAGATGGCTCTAATGATAAAGTGTGCCAACAGTGTACTGCCTGGTGGCGAAGGAGGTGGGACTGTGTCGCGCAAGTTTCCCTCGCTGGCACTACAACGCCGCCACGGCCCGCTGTGAGGAGTTTGTCTATGGGGGATGCAAAGGAAACAATAACAACTTCCTGTCTGAGCAGGAGTGTGGTAAAGCCTGCACCAACGTCAAAGGTACCTCGACCCCACTTAAGGTTATATGAAACTTCCTCAGCCTTGAATATCCGCCTTAGGTACACTATTGGCCTTTACGTCACCAGCGTATTCCACTTCTTGCTTAGTTTTCAGGTTCTTTCATGACAACTGTTGAGGTTCACATATATGTCCATTTGTATTACACATAATTTCCCCATAATAAAGATCACCCGATCCCACTGAATTAGTAACTTCTGTCTGTTAATAACCAGAACAACCTATGCAGAACCTTAAATACGAACAGTAGAGTCCCATGGCGTACACACGGCAGTAATTCAACTGTTCTATCTTTCACTGTTCACACTTTGACGCATCGCAGTCATTTAGGTCATAACATAAATGTTCATAAATAGGTTGTGTTATTCAAATGTGATGTTGATGTGATGTTCTGTTTCCATAGCACCCACTGGAAGATCTGTTACTCTGCCAGGCAAGGGTAAGCTAAACATCGATCATTCAGAGTGTATTTTAACAATGGACACTGCAGCCCTTCTGGTATAACAGGTCATTGGTGTTCCTGATTGGCTATATAACTGACACTAAGCAATGTCCTGCAAACTATGCAAAGACCTCATCAACAAGTCCGCTAGGCCGGTGATATTACGGGCTGCTGTTTAGTGTGTTACAAAGAGGAGGGTCTGGGGAAGCAGTGTATTGACTGGTGTGTGGCTCCACTTTAGAGGACTGCACCGCCCCGTGTGGGGACGAAGAGTTTGAGTGTGCGAGTAGCTGCTGCATTGACCGATCGCAGGAGTGTGACGGCCAGGCGCAGTGCACAGACGGATCGGACGAGTCCCGCTGCGCCCAGCGTGAGAGACATGCACGCACAGACATGCACAGACCATCACCGCACGCACGCATGCATCTGTGTGCAGACATCCACACACAGACGCACTCACACATGTCTTTATACATCTAATACCTATAGTATTGTTTGTGTTAACTTATCGTGCGTGTGTTTACATGTATTTGTGTGTTTTCTCTCCCCAGTCAATGAGACGTTCTCCAGTCTTCTGAAAGTGAGTTTTGCCGACCACCTGGGTAAGTCTTCTGTTCAGGGTCATTCTTTTTGCCTCTCTCTTTACCTCTGTTAATAACCCCGTCCCTTTCCCCCGCCCAGCATTCTGCACCGAGCCGCCCAAAGTAGGTCCTTGCTATGACAACCAGTCGGCCTGGTACTACAACCCCATCCAGCAGCAGTGTCACCCCTTCATCTACAGCGGTTGCCAAGGCAACGACAACCACTTTGAGTCGAAGGACGAATGCGAGAAAAGCTGCCATGGAGTGACAAGTGAGCAGGAGGAATACGGGGCTTAGTGTAGAATGTATTTCAAATAGCGCTTACATGGGAAAGTATTGGCATGGCGCTAACGTGGCATTGATGTGTTGCTAGCATAGGATTAGCATGTGCTAAATTGGAATTCACGTGGAAATGAATGGTGGTAACATAGCAGTATGAGCAGAATGTATATTGGGATGAATGTTCTATCAGAATCATTTGAAATGATTAGTGATGATTGATGTGTTCATAAAGTGTTCATGATAACGTCCACAGGGTCGGCCCTCTTCGCCCCGGGAAGGTTTGAGGAGCTGGAGGGGAGTGATTCAGGTACTTTAGTATGATTTCGGGTACTTTAGGTCAGGGGTTCCCAATGTTAACCTTTTAGTGTACCATTAAATTGTCAAGACTTATCACGGACCACCTCATATGCAAACGGTAAGAAATGGATAAATACACATGAAGTGGCTGAGCAAAAAGGGCCAATTTATAGACAATTATTTGGGCAAGAAGGCCATGGCCAGTGGGTACAGTGGAAAAGGTTTACACTGTTTATGCTCCCAGTGTGTTTATTTAGAAAACAAATAATGAGTTTTTAAATAATAAGTATTTTTGCCTCAAGGACCCATGCGGTCCATTTGGATAGATTTTGCTGTACCTTGAATGTTTTGGATCCCTTTAAAATCTTGTTGAAACCGACCCGTAAGCCAACAATTTGATACAAATACTCTTTAATACTGTCTGAACTTATGGTATAATTTTGTTTTTGATAATGTTAAAAATAGCTGAATAATGCAAAAAATACAATGTAAATGTCCGCCATTGTTAAACAAATCACAAGTCCACTCTAGAGAATCCCAGAGGCCAAAAACGTTGTCACAATCAAGTTAAATACCCCTTGGGTAATTTGTAAGGTTAAATTCGATAGCTAACAAAATGGCGTTACAGGTTCAATTTAAAATGACCACTTTTGAAGGTGCTCCCCGGGCTACTTTTTATAAAGGAAGTCAAAGGAGTAAAAACGCTGACCTCTACCATTCCGAAGGCGATGTATAGAAACCGTGCATGAGCAGGCCTACAAAAAGTTTAAGTACCTCTTTGGTGACATGGAGTGCGATAACTCGCAGGAAAACAAAAGCAATCCGCTCCTTCATACAATCGATCACAATTCTGCTTCAAAGTGGCCCAGGGACTTCAGTCTTGGCGTGCTCACTCATTAGCCTCGCTAGCATTAGGATGTCAGCATGCTTGCAGGATATTGCGCACATCACACACATTGGCACTTTTTAATGTTCACTATCAGTTTAATGTTTTTCTCTCAGGCTCCATCGCCATAGCCATTGTGCTGGCGGTGTCCATTTTGGCGCTGCTGGCGGTGCTGGCCTTCTTCTTCCTGAAAGGACATAAGAAGGGCGCCCACCAGCCAGTCGCCACAGCGCCTCCACTGTCCGGCGAAGGTGGCGAAGATGACACTGTGGTGTACCGCAGTACCACCAAACCTGTTTGACCTACATTCACTCACTCACGTACTCACAAACTCACACTATTTCTCACATTTCCAACTTTTATTCAGAAGAGGGCGTCGCTTCAATTCAAAGACTTTTTAGTTTGTGGAAACTGAATCTCGGTGGAGAGCACTGACGCTAGCTTCTCTCAGTCCTTCGGGCTAACAGTATGTAGCACCAGCTAACATGACATCTTACACCTGTTTTGGTGTGTGCCAACACTTTGTGGCCTTTTTTTGTTTTGTTTTATGATATATTTATAGTTTGTGTTTTTAAAGGTTATGGACAGTCTGATGGTTTTAGAAATGGGAATGAGCTTTTATAGGATGAATTTTTAACAATATTATTGTAAATATGTTTGAAATAATCTAGTATTCGTTGTTGCTGCCATTTTGTGTTGATTGTTTTGTCATCAATTCCTCCATAGATGGTTTTGTGTTAAATGTCCCATGGCATGAAAATATCACTTTATGAGGTATTCTAACATTAATATGAGTACCCCTAGCCTGAGTGGCGAAGTCACGCCCCTTCCGGTAGAGCCCATGGGACCTATGACATCATAAAATATGAATGGGTTTCAGTGGAGAGAAATTAATTATTTTCTGGTCCCTGTCTTTAAATGCCCCGGATTACATATATGTTGTTTGTGTATTTAAATGAAAATTTTCATGTCAAGAGTTTGACCGTTTATTGGGCAATTGTTCAGTTAAAGGCTGTAGAGAGAAAAAGTAATGAGAAAGACTACATGTCTCGTATGTGACATCACGCTCCCTGCGACTGGCGTGGACAAGCCGACAATGTTTATGTTTGGTTGTAGTCTTTACGCTCGGTTCTCCGTCTCAACAGTAGGGCTAGAACCGAGCGAAAAGACTACAACCAAACGTGAACATCCCCCCCCTTTCCGTTTCCGGCCAACGAGCAATGAGTCTTCCAACAGAAATCAATGGTATTTACAAAATGCACTAAATGTGCAATAAAACACGTTATAAACTGTATTTCGTTACGATACTTGATTCAACCACTCTATTTCATCCTAGTCAAACCACAAAGGGGGCTCAATGTTCAAAATACAGGAAAAAAATAATAGCTCACAGCAACATATTGAAAAAAAGAACTACGAACTAGTTAATTTTTTGGAACTGTGAACTTAGTTAAAAAATTATGACTGTTAACTGAACTAGTTCATTTTAAAATTTGTGAACTGAACTTTGAACTAGTTCACGTAGAAAGTGAACTTTCTCAACACTGGTAAGGGCGTTGATAAGGCCCAACCGCTGGACATGTGGCCGAGTAACGGTGTAAGTGCCATATTGGCTCGGCTACCAGATCGGCTCGGGGTCCGTCGTCTGCTGATTACGTTACACAATATCATTGGCTGTACGCTTGAATGGGCGTAGGCTACATTGTGATTGGCTGCTAAGGGACAGTTGTGATTGGCTGTTTTGTGCTGTAGCTCTGGCTGTCGTCATAGCAACCACAGCGAGCACATGTGTGAGCGCGAGTAGGTCTGTCCAGAGCTATAGAGAGAGAGAGTTGCGACACGCTATGATCTCGCCGACAGGGTGGTCACGTGGTTGTCACGTGGTTCATGTAAGCCTCAATAGTTCCAAACACGCCGCGATTTCAATGTTATTCTATGGGACGACAGCAGAGATTTCAATATTAAATGGTAAATATGTATGAAAAAATCACATACAAGTATTTGTCTGACTGTTATTGCATTATTGCATATTTGTAAATGTCAGTTTTACATTTAGAGCGGTAGGGGGGCAACTGAAAGCTATCTATAAGTACTATTACTTAGATACGTTTTAAAGTTTTGGAGGGAAAGCTTCACGTTCGTGTTAGCATACTGGCCTAACCTTAACTTTTACCTTACATCTGTGTTGAAATCAAAGTATTCAAGATGTTCTACCATGATCATTTAAAGATATAAGCCACACAAAGTATCAAATATATTCAAGAATAACAACTCATTACGCTTGGATGAATGAAATTGTAATTTTTTTTATTAAACAATTAGTGTGACAAGAACAAGTGATTGCGATTGTCTGAACAGATTCAACAATGGACACAGCAGGGAACACTATATACTAAGGGCAAACCATTAACATATAACGTTGCAAATATACTATACTTTATGCCGTTACAATACTTAGAATAGCCCTGAGCAAATTCAAAATGGGTTTAGAAGGGAGGATCCTCGTTTGGTCATGAACTCTGACCTCTAACCTATTCTCAAAAGTCGGGGCATAAGTGGTTGAGGAACAGTTGTTACCCGCTCTGTGATCTTCAATGGTGTCATGGTTCATTGGTTACAACTAACATTTTATAGATAAATGGTCATACCATGGTTGGCTGTGCAGCATTTGGATGCCCCAATCGGTCCGAGAAGGGTTATCACATGTACGGCTTCCCCAAGGACCAAGAGCGCAGGGAGAAATGGATGGCAATGGTCAGCCGTCAAAACTTATTGACAGTCAGCAACAGTCAAAAACGATGTAACGTAATGTTCAGATCACTTGCTAGCATTTCAAAGGGCATAATAATTCTAAGTGTAGAGAATTATGACTTTCCAATGATATTTGAAGTGCAATGGAAACTGATCTTACAAGCCTACCTACAGGTACACTTTGAAAATGACCGATTCAAAGCCACAAAAGTAGATAGGATGTTGAAGTTGAGGCCCGATGCAGGCCCAACAGTTTTCATCCATCGCCCTAAACCGAAGAGGAGGAAACCCCCTTCTGTGAGGGTGCCTCCGGAACCAAGTGCAACGGACCACACATATTGCACCAAATTAAACTTCGGTATGATCCATGCAGCTAACAATATTCCCCATTTCATGTAATTCAAGGATAGACTACACTCCTAATGAGATTACATAATTCATATTTGTACATTCAGTTTAAAAAACAACCAGAAGGCAGGGATTCTCTGAGGATTTGCACACAATGTAGATAATCGACACATTTCTACCCAATTAACAATTGCCGGTAGATCCATTTATAAATTGTATTGGTTTCTGATTGTGGCAGATGATTTAATTCACATTACAGAAATGTTTTGCTTTAATTCATTTTATTACATTGGAGATGACAGTAGTTGCAAATGCAAAGGCAAAATACATATAACAGCAACATTACCTTGTAATTATTACAGAGATTGAGGGAGAAATTGAGGTGGATTTCAAGAGCGTTGAAAAGGACATCACAGGAGACGGAGAGAGCAATCAAGATGTTACATTGCCAGGGGCAGGTGATCCAGGGGCAGGTGATCCAGGGGCAGGTGATCCAGGGATTTGTGTGCCGAGGGCCAGTCAGTCAGGGGTCAACAGTGAAGGAATAACTTTTGCCAGGGCCAGCTGCTCCAGGGACCAGACTGCCAGGGACTGATGGGGCGACTGTGGAGGACCTAATAAGGCAACTAGAAAAGGAAAAATTTATGAGAAGGAGAGCAGAGAGGGCTATTGCAAAACAAAAAAGAATCAATTTGGCACTAAGAAAGATAATCAATTTGGCACTAAGAAAGAGAAACAATTCAGTCAACAAGAAGTTAAAACGAAAAAGCCACACAGGTTAAATTGACCGCCCATCATAATCAGCATTGTTGAATCGGCGGCATCTGTAGGGCTTCATGTGCTGAACATCACCCTTTCCAGGATATAATTAAACAAACACTGTTATTTCTACTAGCTATCGCATCATAAAACCCGTCCTTAAATCAACCTAAATTATCCTAGTAATCCAACATAAATAACTAACTAAATAAAAGTTAGATTCACTAGTACTGAACTTTGTAATTGTTGGTGTAGATACCATCACATTGTGCAGTCGAGCTAACAAACTAGCAGGCAATCGGTCGTCTACCAAGATAAAAATATATATAATTACGCTGTCCATATACAAATAAATATCAATATATGCATCATAAAAGGTCCTGATACAATATAGACAGTTGACAATTCAAAAGAGGTAGCTATTTAACCAATTTACCCCCGGAGATACCTTCACAGATGGTGAAGTCGAGCTAACAAACTAGCAGGCAATCGGTCGTCTACCAAGATAAAAATATATATAATTACGCTGTGCATTTACAAATAAAGATCAGTATATGCATCATAAAGGGCCTCTGATACAATATAGACAGTTGACAATTCAAAAGAGGTAGCTATTTAATCAATTTACCTCAGAAGTTACTCGGCGGCCAGCAATGGAAATGAACGGTCTCCTCCGCCGTAAAATGGTTGTTTGGAACTATTCGAGGCTCCATACCCCGGAAGTAGGCGCTACAACGGAGTCCAATGGAAGTGTCGCAACTCTCTCAGCTCTGGGTCTGTCTAGTTTCGGTTTGTTTTTTCAGCCCAACGTGATTCAAAGTAGCCAAATCAGGCTGAAAATGTGCCCAATCTGGCAACACGGACGGCTTATCTTAACAGCCAAGATGATTCCGAGGGATGTTTTGTTTTTAGAAGAAAACTATCCATACAGATAGGTTGGGAATGGTCTATGTTCAAAATGAAAGATCATTACAGGCTCTTTAATTTAAGCCATAAAAGACCTTATTGCTGTAGATAGCGTATTGTGTGACGTAATCAGCAGACGACGGACCCCGAGCCGATCTGGTAGCCGAGCCAATGGCTGTGTCCCAATTCATAGGACGCATCCTTCGTAGACCGCGTCCTTCGAAGGATGCGGCCTTCGTAGACCGCGAAGGACACTCCGAAGGCCGAAGAAATGGGACGGTCTAGCCTACGGAGCATTTCTGGTTTACGTAACAAACCGTTACCGCCCTTTCACTTGCGTGACCACGCGCTGCTCCTGTCACCTAGCAACCCTGACAGCTGAACTGACCTGTTAGTAAACAGAAGTTAAACCGGACAGCGCGAAAAAAAGAAACCAACAAAAATTATTATTGATCATTATGTTTTTGTATATAGTAGTTTTATAATAATTGTTGTAAATAGTCACATGAATGTTTGTTGTAAATAGTTGTATTGTTGTATATGTTTTATAAGTTATATACGAATACATTAGTCAATACAAAAAAGTTAGTAAGGGTTTTAATAAATAGTTAATCAAAAAAGTTAGTTAAATAAGTACGTTTCAATAAATATGTAAATAATAATAAACAATGTGTTAAATATAACAGAACATAAGTTATTTGTCCACCAAACGCTCCAAAATTTAGAAAAACCTATCCATTCTTTCCCTGCTTTCCTGGGCTCTTCTCTCCTCTGCCTCCCTTTGTAGCCTCATGTCCTCTTTTATTAACTGGAACATTGACATTTTACATTTACATTTAGGGCATTTAGCAGACGCTTTTATCCAAAGCGACTTACAATAAGTACATTTGTCATAAGAAGTGCATCAATATATCGCTGTCGGTACAGAAAGGATGTTCATAGAACCAAGTGCAAGTACCACAATCGCTAGGCTAACCCATTCCCCGTGTTACAGCCATGATAGCAGCTACTGCAGTTGCTACACAGTTAAGTACTATAATACAATACAACACAGTGTACAATGGTTGCCAGAAGGGGGAGGGTGGCTATGCAGTCGAGGTGGACTCTGAACAGGTGAATCTTGAGTCCTTTTCGGAAGATAGTGAGCGACTCTGGAACATGTCTTCCTCTCTGTCCCTCTTTCTGGACCTTGGCCCTCGCTGTCTTTCCTCCTCCTGATCTTGTCCTCAACCTCCTGATCCACCACTGCTGTACTTGCTGTACTTGGCCCTGGTGTGTTCTCAGGGATGGAGGCAATTAGGACAGGGGGGTTGGTGGAATGCATATGTCACAATACCTTATCAAAGGGGACAAACCAGGGCCAAGTGGCAGCAGTGGGTTTCCCACCTACCCCCTCTCCTGACCCTGGATACTTGCAATCCTAAGGCAGAGGAAATCAATCATGGCAGTTAACAACAAGAGCAGTATCAAAACAAATTTCAGCAAAAGTTTTTCTTTGCCTGCGGGGGAGACACCTTCCCCTGCAGGCCTATTTTCTCCAGAATTGTCCTAAACAGTAAACACATAGACATTATTAATCAGAGAAAACAAGAGACACATTTATCAATCATGTTAATAGCCCATGTTAACAATAGGCCATTTATAATATATATATTTGACCATCTTGTAAAGGTTACATTTAAATTAGCCCTCATCCTATATGAAGCCCATAATAATAAGACAACCAGTAGAAGTCAAAACACCCTTTTTCTTTGTGTGTTTTTCTAGTGCTGTCTAGTACTGATGCGAGCTGTGACTTTTTTTTGTCTTTCTTTCTTTAATAACCCAAAATAGGACATCGTAGTAAACGATTTCTGGGGATGTTGTATCGGTCCTGCTGTTTAATGAGGGCTAATTTAACTAACCTTTACAAGATGGTCAAATGAAGATATATAAATGGCCTATAATATTTTTTATAAACTAACTTACGATATAAATAAACGATTGTTTCTTTACCCCCAAGCCACACTTGCTGAGTATTTCACCCCGGTGAACAGCTCATCATTCTCCCCCCTCAATAGAATAAATCGAGCCGTATGCTGCTGGCCCCCTAAACCAAAACCAAATGTTAGAATTAGTTTTGCTTTACACTACCAAACCAAAGCAGCTTAAATAGCAAAATAACCAAGTTAACTGTGTAATCAATCCTAACGTCTGTAACGTTACGGTCTGAAAACCAGGGTCCACAACCTGTGTTCGCGTTGGTCCATTTATCTAACCTTACAGAATAGCAAATTATCTATATAATCGCCACAATTTCGGTAAATATAACCATTTTAACCTCTTAAATTTGAAACTATAGGGCTTAACGGGTGTTCTTAGTTAACGTTACAGCGTCACTAACTGTAACGTTACCTTACTTATATTGCCTATTACTTTAATGAAAAAAGTTTTAAGGGCCCTTGTATTTTTAACATTTGTATCGTTAAATACTCGAGTGACTAGAAACCAAATACTTACATTTAAATGCAGAACTTAAATCGCCATTCTCCGCCATCTCCATTGATTGAATGCGCAATGAATCTTGGGAGGGATACGTTGGGCCGTGAAGGATCTTGGGATACGTTGGGCCGTGAAGGATACAGCCGATGCATCCTTCAAATCCGGGAAAAGAAGGCTGCATTCGTAGGCCGCATTTGAAGGACCCTTGGAATTGGGACAGCACTTGGCGCGACGCTGTGACGCAATCGGCGTCGACGCATCCTTCGAATGCAGCCTTCGAAGGATGCGTCCTAGGAATTGGGACACAGCCAATATGGTACTTACAACGGCAGGTAAGCAGCCCCGCCTGTTTAAAAGGCTTTATTGGCCAGTTGGAATAACGGGAGTCAAAGGGGTCTGACCTACGAAGTCTTTCAAATAGCTAGCCAATGCATAAAGCAAATAAAATGTATGTGCATTTAAAAACGGAATAACTAGCATCTGGTAAATGGGTGTGATTAGTGATTGGTTATTAATCAGCCAGGGCATATATTCTATTAACCACCACTAGTAGCATATGCCTTTTAGCAAGCACATGCGATGCACCGCCTAGCATAGCAGCTGGTCCTCGGAAAATGATTTATATCTCAACCAGTGGTGGGTAGTAACGCATTACAAGTAACGCAAATGAGTAAAAAAAAATATTTTTTTCGGGTAACGAGTACTTTTCACGTTCCTTTTTTAAGTCTCACTCAAGTAAATATTAGATTAAGAATTCTACTCTTTACTCAATTACATTTTCCATTGTGGGAGGGGGTGCGGGGTGGTTACGGTCCACGTAGAGTTTATAGAATTCTAAAGATACTATGTTACACAGGCTCTGTATTCTGCAGACCAATATATTACTTGTTTGTCGTTGTTTTGTCTGGCTGTGAGTGTCAGTGCATGCTATGCGTAGCTGAATCGCAATCGCGTCAAGACAAATCTGATTGGCTAATACACATTGAGGATGAATTAAATCATTTTTAAATTACTAAAATTATCCCTTTCCTCATCCCACACCCCAAACATGACATACAAAATGTCGTGGAACAGAAACAACAACCAGTGATATTCATAAGCTATCATTTTATCGCACTTTTTAAGCTTCGCCACCAGGGTGCAGCACTTGCAGCACCCGTATTTCGAGCGCCACTATTACAGGCAGCGATGGACGCTGATGGAGCAGCTCCCGCTCCCGTGGTCAACCCCTGGCCACCTGGCCACACTGTTCCTTCCCATGGGAAGGAAGGGAGAAAACGACATTATGAAATGCTTAATGTGTCACCCTAAGCTTACCACAATATCAGCCTTCAAGAACTCTACATCTAACCTCCGCAAACCTGTTGAGGTAAGTTGCATTCTTTTCAGTGGTTCTCCTCGTTCTACATAGCGAGCTATTCCTAGAGTAAGTTGTAACTTGTTCTAGCTATCATGTTCTGGTTGTGCAAGAAACTTGTTGGCTGGAGACTGGAGAGCTACGGTAGTTCTACCCTAGCGAATCACTATTCACTAGGCTTGTAGGCTATCTATCAAGTTAAACCAGTCTGCTGGCAGGATTGTTTCAAGGTTATTTAAAAATTAGGCGCCAAATTATCAATATATGCAATAAGGTAACTCAATATTTAACAAGAGGACAAATTATATTGCACATGCAAGGGGTACATGTCTTTAAGTGGAACGAAATTGTGCAATTAAATACTTTTGGGGATTTATGTTTTATTTTATAAACTTCAGCAGCATGAGTTTAAGTTAGCCCAATGTATAACACGTCTGTTTGCTTAGCCTATAGCGCTGTCTGATATAACTAAAGCAGATGTCCTGTATCACATCAAGCAATTATCTGCAGTTGATCTGACATCAGATCCTCTGTATATATTTTTAATTTTTATTTGTGTTGTTGTGCTGTCTTGTTCTGTGTGTGTGTGTGTGTGTGTGTGTGTGTGTGTGTGTGTGTGTGTGTGTGTGTGTGTGTGTGTGTGTGTGTGTGTGTGTGTGTGTGTGTGTGTGTGTGTGTGTGTGTGTGTGTGTGTGTGTGTGTGTGCTCATGACACTGTAAAGCAACCTTGAGTACGAGAAAGGCGCTATATAAAATAAACTAGTGCTGTCAAGCGATTAATATTTAATCGCATTAATGTCATAGTTAACTCGATTAATCACACTTTTTTTTCTATTCTAAATATCCCTTGATTTCGTGCTGCTAGCCTTTTAGTGGGATCAGAGAGTGTTGAGAAGGACAGTATAAAATAGATTTGGTAAGATGGATATAAGAAGAGAACCGCAGTGAATTCAACCCGGTCCACTTGACATCGGATAGGTGCATGACAGTGGTAGGCCTACCGTAAAACTTCAATAGCCCAGGCTTTTATTTGTTTCATTCACTGAACTTTCGAACAAAATTCTTGCTCAGCAAAGATGGGAAATACCATAACATTTATTATTTAAACCAGTATAAATATTCCTACCGTGCGTAGGCCTATACACACACACACACACACACACGCACACACGCACGCACGCACGCACGCACGCACGCACGCGCGCGCGCGCGCGCGCGCGCGGTGGCGGAGTGGTAATCGGGAGAGTCGTGAGAATGGGATGGGCCGTTAACGTTTCGGGGCTGTCGGGTTGATTACTGCGGGATAACAATATTGCGTTTATAAAAGTTCCTTGCAGTGCCGTCCGGCAGCCTGAGCTGTGCACCCGCAACCTCTCAACAGACGCAACACTCACACACTGTCAACGTCGCAACCAAGTCGATTTTGTCTAGAAGGGAGTAACTGAGCAGCCTCTCCCGAAGTGGTGCAGCCCAGGTGGGCCTTGAACTGCGATTGGTCAGAAAGACGTAACAGCTAATGACAACATTGAACTCTCTGCAGGCTCGAACAGACTCAGGTACACACAAACAAACACGCACACACCTTTTAAAAGTTTTTCACCATCCCGTATCCTCGCTTGCCCCAACAAGTTTGTGCGGCGTGCTTGTTGTTTTGTTTCTAGAGTAGCTAGATCCGGTATATTGTTGTCGTTTTTCTAAAGTGACTATAGTTGTTGCTAGACAGCAGGGGACAAAACGACAACGTTTGCCAAGCCAAAAGAGCGTTAATCGTGCGATAAAAAAAATTAACACCGTTAAAATTGTATATATATCTATATATATATATGCGTATGTGTGTAGACGGCAATAGGTGGGAGGATTGAGGGGAGAACGTACAATGCCACCAGGGGAATTACAACCCTGGAAATCAGTATAATATGGTATGTTACTTTTGTGTTGTCGAATATTATTGACAATACAGATGAGGCAAGCAGATTCGTTAAACTGAACGGCCAGAGTCTGGCCGTTAATTCCAAAATAAACCACAACTGGGGCCCTAACTGGAGCCCTAACTGGGGCCCTATTGCCGCGTTTCCACTGCAGGGTGCGGTACGGTTCGGTTCGCCTCAGTCCGGTAGGGAGGGGGCGGTATAGCCCAGCTCAGGTCCGAGGTCGCGTTTCCACCGCCGACAGTACCCTTTATGGTAGGCCGGATGTCAATCGCCGCGGCAGCTACGTAAACATCGTGACATCATAGCAGCGCGACACAGTGTAGCCTGCTCAATAAAAACAATTCGAAAAGTTGAACGCACGTCTTCCTCCCCAAGAATGCAGAGGAACGTCTCCACCTCCTTGTTCGCCCAAGCAAGCGTTTTACGCGACAAGTTCATTGTAAAGACTAATACCTCGAGGCTACCGTTTGTTTGTTTTTATCCCCACGTCGCCCGGAAGTGACGATTCTGTCGACCAATCAACGGAGGGGGTGTGTAGCTCGAATTTTCCGGCACTCTTTCAGGCATCTCAGTACCCCAACGGAGGAGTACTGAAGACGAGGGCAAAACGAGTACGGCTCAGTCCGGGTCACGCCCACTTTTGGTGGTGGAAACGCAATCCGTACCGCACCTTTGCGAACCGAACCGTACCGTACCCTGCAGTGGAAACACGCCATTAGTGACAGTTATTCAGTGACTACTGAGGAGTTACTGTTGAACCGACTGGGGGATACTGTATTAATTAATCATTCTGTGAATTAGCCAATTTACTATGAAAGCATCTGTATTTTCCTTGGATTTCACAATTAGTTATTAAATTAACAGGGCACAGACGGGTTAATTGTCATATATTAATAAGATATTAAGATATTCACAATACATACATTCATATTTACATTTAAAGGAGCATTTCGAGGCATGAATATGCCTAGAGAGTATTGAAAGAGTATTGAAATTGGGTCCTATATGTAGTCGAATGATAAAATAAAATTCAAATTTGGTGCCGTCTTGACCGAGAAAAGGCAGAAAGTGACTTTTTGGCACTTGTGGATTGAAGACAACAACTCCCACCATGCACCACGATGCACAGCTTCGCTGGCCACTCCCGCTGATCTAGATCTCTGCCTATCGGATACCTCGCTGTTCCATCTACCAAGCTGATACCGCAAGACTGCTTGAAAATCATTTCACACACCATTTCTAGTGAAGAGTATTAGTTGGTGACCTCAGTGAATTAGTCCTCGTTTGTATTTCTTTCGAAATGGTGAAATTTTTGCATGGTGCCATCTTCTATGTCAGATCCAGTACCTTCCGCCATTGTACTTGTACAGCCTCTGTTAGCTTACCTTCAGACGCTGTGGATGTTAGTTTCTGCTGGTGAAGTCCCACCCACTGG
This sequence comes from Gadus macrocephalus, assembly GCF_031168955.1. NCBI lineage: Eukaryota > Metazoa > Chordata > Actinopteri > Gadiformes > Gadidae > Gadus > Gadus macrocephalus. Next base: position 13,796,743 of record NC_082402.1, on the reverse strand, counting down.
CACTGCTCTAACAGGTCTGTAGCGTCAGTGGTTCCCACCCCCAATAGAGGGGTGGGACTAGTGATTGTAGTCTTACGAGAATCCTCCCCTCTTACACTTCCTATTTACTTCTACGCAAAAATCGTCATATTGCGTCATCTTAAACAGGAAGTGTTGGAGATCGATACGGATCTCTCCAGTCTCTCCAGAAAATAAGGGAATGATGATTCAAAAATATGAGTGGGTTTCTAACGATACAAAGCTTAATGGAAATAGGTGAAGTTTCCCTTTAAGTATTTCCAGCCCTCATGTAATAATTTCAAACAAATGCTGTTTGCAGCCACGAGAGGTCGCCAGATCTCCTCGTGCGTATCGGCAATACCAGTCAAACACAGTAAGTACGTGTCTAAACAACAACGATCCGTTGTCACCAATGCAACCCTAAGTTACCATGACTGTGTATCTTGAAGAAATGAATAGAGTTCAACTTTAAGCCAACTTAATTTACCAATAGACCTTCAGTTGGTCTTGAGCAGCAGCAAACTCGTGCTTGACAGAAACAATAAGGTGAGACGATCGAGGTGCAGGTATGTCCTGATGCCTGGTTTAGATAACCAGGCTGCAGACATGACCTGACACGCTATGCTGTCCCAGGCCTACCCATGGCTCAGGAATGCCTACTGTACGGACGGGTCTGGTGTACTGGACTGGAGAGATCATTGTTTTCATCACACTAATGCACACATTCTCTCTGTTGACACCATTTCACGTGTTCACCTTAACCTTTAGGTAGATTCGATAGAGAACGTTATTAATCCTCCGGAGGGGAAATCCTTTGTTACAACAGCCCAGCAGCAGTGGGAAACAAAGGCTAAGAAACAATTCAATAAAATACAAAGTGCTAATGAAAACCAAAATAGATGCTAAAGTAAAGAAAAGCGGGGAACTTTGTAGTTTGTTCGGTCCAACGTGTAACTAAAAATCTCATGTTATTACAAAATGGAAAAGATGGGACATAGGCCTAGTTCAAGTGTGTCCCATTATAATGCTTATTATAGTCTGTATGGGCAGTACACAATGAGGTTTTTTAAGCTTCAATACCTTAGTGTATTGATATTGTTTGATAGATGATGCTTGCTTATGGATTAAAGTCGATATAAGCCTATACCCCTTTTAGCGAGGTCGTGTCACCGTCTATCATGCGATAATTCAAATTAATGAGTAACTCGATAATTAAAAAAAAACAAGGTTATATACGGTGACATGTACAGCCGGGCCAGGCCTCCAAATATAGGACTGTCCCGGGAAAAGCGGAACGTAGCATTTTCTCAACAACTATCTTCAATAACCCCAGAGCGGATTTAAATGTTGAACAGAAAACATGCATCTAGAATTGATTGACCATAACACAACAATGTGGTGTCTTACGACAGACCGCTATAAGACCGTCCTGCACATTTCCTTCCTGCTGCTGCTGGATCTGCAGTAGTGCTGCTCGTTGCAGGGTGCAGAGCACACGCGTGCGCGCGCACACACACACACACACACACACGAACACACACACACACACACACACACACACACACACACACACACACACACACACACACACACACACACACACACACACACACACACACACACACACACGTGTGCTCCCGCGGGGCCTGCAGACATAAGACGTTCAACGTCGAAATGGTACAGAAAGACGCCGTGTAAGCTGTTGTTTGCTAAACAATAGGAAAAAAAGAATAAAAACTACTTTGCTGAAGAACAACTCGGCCATATGGGCGTTTTGACAACAAGACGCTCCTCCTCCGGCCCGTCCCCGCCTGTCTCCCAGCAGAACCCGCCCGCCTCCCGCCGGCTCACCCACCCGACCCGACATCCTCCACAGTTCTGCAGACGTTAGTCCTTCAAGACGGAATCTAAATAAAACATACGATTGTAAACTACCGAATTAAAGACTCGTCTTGCGGTCGGTACACGTGTGGAAGTGAATGAGGTAAGTGTTTCAGCCTGTATTTTGAAGCCCCGACAGAGTCAGGGACTTTTTCAGGACGATGTGTGCTGTTTTAAGTTCTTTTTTATCAAGTTACAACAATGACTGACACTATCCTCTAACTACGGTAGAGGATAGTGGTTCGGAAAAGCGTCCTGTTAATGTGAATTAAGAAGGTGTTCGGATTTAGGATTACGGCCGAGGTACTAAACTTGAGAGGACTAGAAAGTTTTCTTGGGGCGATACATTCAAATAAAACAGTTATTCTTTTCCAACTCGATTGTTTAACGGTTTGGGATTGTATTGTTTCTGTGGTTAAGTTAAGTGTTTAGTTGCTGTGATTGACACTAGGCCTACGCTATGTCAGAATAGACCAGTAGATACCCCCGCCCCCCCCTCCCTACCCCCATCTGTTTGGCTCATCCCCAACCCATCTGTTTCACAACGGTAATAAGTAACATTATCCGGGCTGTAACAATGATCATAAAATATTTAAATGATGAAAACATTGGCTTGGGCCGATAAATGACGTCACCGCCTGACTGTGATTGGCCCGCCGTCACTGGCCTACCTGTGAGCTGGTTGTCATGGTGACGGGGCCGGACTGTGTGTCAAGTGTCAATGCTAGTTTCGCCAGTTCCTCGAGCGTTATTATATTCACTAAGTACAAATGTTCATACACGGGAGACAATGCTATGACCACACACCAACTGTCTTCATTGTTTTTATAATAAATGATAAAGATTACCTTTTTAGCGTCATGTTTTAAGATAGTGAACAGTATACGGTGTGTTCTAGGATGGATTAAGTTTGACTCATTTCCATATTCTACAACCAAGCAAACCTATATTTACTGCCTTTATGTATTAGTATAAACTCATAAGAACCTCCAACCGAAAGGTACAGAGTTTGCTGTGGACTGGTCCAGAGTACTTTGGGCAGGGCAGTGTAGAGCAGTCAGGTGTGTTGGTTTGGAAGAGTCTTGCAATGCAGAAGATTCTCTGAAATTCCAGCAATGTCCAGCACTGGTCTGTGTTCCCATGAACTGAAGTCCTCCATGCTGTCTGCTTCCTAATAGATTTCAACACTATCTTATCTCCTGTCCTGCTAATGTTCTCATATACACTATATACTGTTCTGCTAATGTCCTGATAAACACCTTCTACGTTCCTCTAGGGGCCTGCCAAACACTACCTGCTGTTCTGCTGATGTCCTGATTAACACTAGTGTCCTCCACTATCGTAATAATCACTGTACTGTCCTGTTAATGTCCCGATAAATAGTTTATACTGGTTGGTGTTTCATGTCAATATGAATATTTACTGTCTCTACACAGCATTTTGCCCTTATTTACCTTGATAACTGGTTGGAGAACTTGAGTGAAATGAATTGTGTGTGTGTGTGTGTGTGTGTGTGTGTGTGTGTGTCAAACCTTATAATAGGATTGCTCGAGGACCACCTCTTGAGGCAGCCTCACTTTCCGCTCAGACAGGAAATGACCGTTTGATGGAAGTCTAGATCTAGCAATGTGATTGGCTCAAACTGTGCTGATTTTATTTGAATAGTGCAGTCGAACATGCTGCTTAAAAACAATCCGAACAGAAAAGCTGTCTCTCAATAGTGAGGGGACATCCGGTTACAGGAAGCCTTCTCGTTATAGAACAAGGTCTTTCTTCTGATCTATCAAGTAGGTCAATATTAGTCAAGACTAAGTAAATTGGCTTTGATAATATTGACAATGTTTGGATCTACTTGCACATTTTAATAAAGCTTTTCTCAGATGTAAGCCGTTAAAACTAGTGCATTCTGTTCTGGGACTAATAGCAAGCTGCACCAGTGTCTCAGAATTGCCCTCACTTCATATGAGGCGAACTATGTTGACATAGTAAAATATAGACAGTGTTACTTCTCTCACTGACTCAAATGGGCAGAGCTCTGCTGAGAGCAGATGTTTGATAGCTGTTGTGGTGGAACCGATTCAGGAGTACATCGCAATGCTAGTTGAGCAAACACGAGGGAAACAGTTTAACTCCAGATAGGAGAGAGGGAGAGGAAGTAGGGGGTGGAGAGAGGGAGGGATGGGAGAGAGAGAGAGAGGGTGAGAGAGTGAAAGAAAGAATAAAGAAAGAAAGAGACACACAGGGGGGAGGATTGAGTGGGAGAGAGAATGGGAGGGGGTTGGCAGAGGGCAGAAGGGGTGAAGGGAGGGAGAGAGGAGAGGGAAAGAAGTGAGGAAACACCACATATTTTGGTGTTTATTTAATTTCAGGACACACTAGTTTGATGTTATTTTAAACCGGCTTACTTATTGTTAGTCTGCTGGTTAGTGTGTTTTGATTTTAAACAGGCCTACATAAATTCTGCTGGTTACTGTGTTTTTATATTGTAATACACATTCATGGATATGGCCCTATTTTAAGACTACCTTTTGAGAACTTGGCACAATTTCTGAAGGTATTATTAACAGAAGTACTTTTTTGATTTAATTATTAACCTACTATTACACATTAATGGATGTGGTTGTTTTTTTAAAACTACCCTTTGTTAACTTGCTTGGTTTGGAAGAACATTTTGCTTTCGCACATTCTTCTGCATGAAAATAAATAGAATAACATCGCTTGTAGGAATACGTCTGTGGTGCTACTCTAGGAGGGTCATCTGTAGTAGCCTTTTGTTGACAAAGAACTTTGCTCAGCCCCCATGCTGAAGTGATTTTCCAGTTTGGCTCACTTGCAGGTGAAGTTGAATAGCACTGCTGTAACCTAACTAGGAAGCGTCCTTTTCAGTTACCGTTGTGAAAGTGGTGCACTAAGTGAAATGGCCTAACCATGTAGCATCACAACAAGATAGTACTGTTAACGGTTTGATTATGATAGTAATGTTTAGGATTATATAATGCTAGTAATCTTTAGCAATATATTATTCTTGTTGAGTATATATTCTTCTATTCACAGGTGGTATAAGTCCCCTTGTTGTTTCCAAACGCTGCAGTTTGTGTTTATGTTCTTCAGGTCACGTTATCTCTGATAGATGACCTTCAGACGTGGCCTGAGTTTATACAAGACACACGATCATAAACCAAAACATTGATAGTCGGAATTCCCCTGTCCATCCCGTTTGGTGCCAGCCCTTTATCAGCAATATGTGCCTTCAGGTATAACTTATTAGTTGGAATCTGTTGGTGTATTGTTTTTTTCCCTGAGCAATATAAACTAGAATGAGGTCGGTCTTCATCAAGTTAAACAAGCCTGTAGAAGGCTTGTATAGGCAGGGCAAGGCCCGTTTGAACAGTGCCCTGAAACACAAAGCCCATTCCCAGTGCTTTACATAGGCAGGAATCACATTTCAATGTATTATTACTGTGCATATAACACGGTGAATACAAATGTATTGCAATCAAATTCTTAGTTGACAGCTTTTTTTATTCTATTATCACTTTATTCCAACTTTTATATTGTAAATAAATACTGTGTCTGCCTTAAAGGACAAACATTAAAGTGAATAAAAGTCAAAAAATTGAAAGAGAAAGACAGAGGTATAAGAAGGTAGAGGAATACATTTATTTTACCAAAGCCAGCACAAAAAAGCTACATCCAACCGGGCTATATGATGTACTAGAGACGCAGGTGTGTCAGGGGGACAATACTCCTCTCGGACCTCTGGATTGGCTTGAGAGCGAAGAAACAGAGTTCCATTAGAACCCCCGGCCCCCGACCCCTAGTTGGCCCCCTGATGGAGCACGGTCTGTCCCCTAGCCTTAATAACCAGGTATCCAATGGGACCACCTGAGCAGCAGATAAGATCAGATTAGATTTGATCGTATTCGATTTAGTGACATTACCTGAGCCTAGCATTAAGTTAACCCAGCGAGAAGGGCCCGTAGGAGGTGGAATCAGGGGTCAAACTCGTTTTTAAACTGGGTTTACTGGTCTGGTGGTTTCAGAGGTTGTCTGGGCGGTGCTGTGTGGCACCACCTCAGCCGGGTTCAACACTGTCTGCTGTTCTCTGATGTGACTGATCGGTTTTGAGGCGATCAATCAGTGACTCGATGGATCGATCAGTGTTGTTTTATCCGGGTAGCGCTTGTTTGTTCTGTTGTGTGGTATCCACCAGTTGGCAGGACTTAATGACAAAGTGAAAGGGCGTCTTGTTATTGTTAAACAAGTCACTCAGTGATGCTATCAGTGTCCGCTACAAACAGCTGACTTCACTTAATGTTCACAGAGTCTCTCTTGGTTTTGTTGGTGTCCAGGTGTTGGATATTCGGTTGACCAAAGAGACGACGCAGTACGGTGAACTTTATTTTAGATGAGATTGAGAACATGCCTGAGGCTCACCCTATTTCTTCACATGGAAACACATATTTCTCTACAAATGACCATGCATAATGTGAAATATCACATTACACACCATAACACTACATTGGTGTTTGATGGCTGAAATACCTTGACTGCTTAAATATAAGGTGTCATTTGTGATTCTGATGGAGACGGACATAAACATGAACTAGTTAGAATGCAAGTCAGATAGTTAATAGTTCTAGCTGTTCATGTAACATTAAGCAACACATTTTCTGTTCTATCTTTGTTGTATCTTGATCAAATATTGTGGTTCCTAGAGAAGGAACATTGCAGGCTGAGACAAGTGTAGACCCGGAGATAAGTATAGACCACAAAACTTACCGCCACACTGAGATCGGCTGGCTAATCAATAGAGAGATCTTACTTGAAGGCCGGCCCCCAGATGTACATACGATCGATCGTCGTGAAAAATGATGAACATGCTTTTTTGTTTCCAATTCTGATTTGATATCAGGAGGAGGCACACCTCCCTCCCTCTCTGGCTGCGTAGAGACATGCTGGGTGTGGTCGTCAGGTCCTCTTGGTCCTCTTCACTGACTCCTGTTCTGTCTCCCCAGACCCTGAGGCCCTGTGCCATGCCAGAAGGATCCAGAGGCTCCTTCCATGAAGCCCCCATGGATGAAGGTAGGATGAGCCTGATATGAATCTGAATCTGCTAGTCGTCTTCCGATACTACATATATCAATACAGATTAATATATATACAATACACAGTCCTTTAAGTCTTTTATTGAACAATGTATCAGTTTGATTAGCAGCTGCATCAAACCCAAGCTAGTGTATGTCGTGTGTGTTTTATGTTCTGTATGTCTAGTTCTATCCATTCTATATGGGTCTATTTCTTTCTATCTGCTGGACAAAGTTGGTAGAATGATCCAGAACAACAATTATAATTTGTACCGCAGGATTATGTTTTTCTTGGGTTATGTTAGATTCTCCAGCGTGTTCATGGAACTAGCCAATGGAAACACCAGCTAGCACATGCCAGCAGGCCAAGAGTGTCATTGCAAGCACCTGCAAGGGCAAGGTAGCCAACACAGATACTAGCTAGTCAATGCAGATGCTAGCTCCCCAGAGACAGACGATAGCTTCACCGCTACGGTCCAGTGGTACTGTCTATGAAGTGAACAGTGGGGTGATTGTTGCATAGTGTGATGCCCTCTCTTTGGGTTTAGCTCTTGTTGCTGTTAATCCCCCCAAACCACCCCAACCATCCCGCTAGAAACCTCTTTCTTCACAATAGCCTGCATTATGCTCGCTGGACTGTGTACCACCGAGGAATAGCTAGGCTACATAATCTAGCATGTAGCCATGATAAGATGCACAAAGGGGGGGGGGGGGGGGGCACATGTGCTATGTGCTAGCATGTGAGAATTGTCTCCTACTGAGCCTGTGTTATCCCAGATGGGAATTCCTGTTTTTTACTGGTTTGTGCAATTGTGGTGTGCACTCCTCAAGGGTTACCAGAGGAGAGGGAGAGTGTGTGTGTGTGTGTGTGTGTGTGTGTGTGTGTGTGTGTGTGTGTGTGTGTGTGTGTGTGTGTGTGTGTGTGTGTGTGTGTGTGTGAGAGAGAGAGAGAGAGAGAGAGAGAGAGAGAGAGAAATTTCTACCATCCCCAGGTGGTCAAATATGGTATGAACCTCTTAACTGTTTCACTAAATGAAATTCCAACACTTTATATTACTTGTATTACTATTATGATCAATTTTATTACTGTAACCTTATTGCATTTCTTTTTCCCATGAACTATTTACAAATAGGCAAATTGGCAAAAATGAACAAAATAGAGCTATTGAGTAATGCTGAAACGTACGCAGAGACACAGACGTACAGACACACTCACAAACCAAAAAAACAAACGCACACACACACACAGGCACACAAAATCAATGAAGAAAAACTAAACATTCATAATGTAAACCTGAATAATTCATCAGAGACTGGAAGATATAGAGGAGTTGCTTAAGTATATATTATAGGGACATACAGGTAGATAAACAGACTGACAGGTAAGATAAGACAATGTAATAGTAAATTATAGATAAGATAATAACAAATATAAACACATTAAACAAATGTTTCCGCCCGGTTTCGAACCGGGGACCTTTCGCGTGTGAGGCGAACGTGATAACCACTACACTACGGAAACCTGCTGATCAAGCCGTCACACTTTAGCTACCCCTACAGAACTTTATCTACAAATGGATAGATAGCACACTAGGCTGGAAGACAGCTAGCTAGGCCGACAGACAGAAAGGTAGCGAGGCAGACAGACGGCTATCTAGGAGACAGACAGCGAGCTAGGTAGCTAGCCAGACAGAAAGCTAGCTAGCTAGGAAGCATGACAGACAGAGATGGCTGGCTAGCCAGACAGACGGGTAAAGTAATAAATAATATATTACTGTTGTTTAATTTGGAGAAATAAGGATGTAAGTATAAGTATGTCGATCTCAAACCAGGGCCCTTTCATTTGATAAACACTACACACTACATCATCTATCTTGCTTGCTTTCAAGAAGGTCAATAAACATGTACTTACAGACAGCTGGCTAGACAGACAAGCAGGCAGTCAGACAGCTGGCTATAGGCAGAAAGAGACACGGGAGAGAGAGAGAGAGAGAGAGAGAGAGAGAGAGAGAGAGAGAGAGAGAGAGAGAGAGAGAGAGAGAGAGAGAGAGAGCGCGCGTGCCAGATCCCTAGTTATGCATACTAACAACTGGCTAGACAGAGGTAAGGCTATCTTGGCAGACAGGAAAGATAAGAAGTAATAGCAATTCAGGAGATATATAATAAAATTCAATGTTTCCGCCCGGTCTCGAACCGGGGACCTTTCGCGTGTTAGGCGAACGTGATAACCACTACACTACGGAAACCTACTGCCTATTGTTTTTGAAGCTACATATTTTCTAGCTAGTAAGCTGGCAAAGTAGCTAGCTATTAAGCCAGAAAGTCAGACATGTACTTACCGACAAACGACGAAAGAAACATACAGCTAGCTATGCAGATACACAGCCAGATAGAGAGGCGGACAGGCAGACAGAGAGAAGGGTCACTAGCCAGGCAGGCAGCTTGCTAGTAAAAAGACAGACAAACAGACAGCTAGCTAGACATTAGGTGGCTAGACAGACAGGTTAAAGCAGATCAAAAAATAAGGGCTAGGGTTAAGAGCTTTATTGATCCCAGACCAGAAACGGGCAAAGTCAAAACCATGTTGCTATTTCCGGCCGGCTTCGAACCGGGGGCCTTAATGTGGGAGGTGACAAGATAACTACACACTCTGAAACAGTCTCGAACCAGGGACCTTTTGTGCAGGAGAGGACACTTTTTACACTCTCTATGGTGCTTTTGATGTACTCTACTGTGTTTTACTCTACGGGTGTCATATATTGTTGGCTACCCGTAAGTAAATTGGGGGCACTTTTTTGCATTTCCAGTTCCTGTCACCGCTAGTGCTGGAAATAAGACAAATAGCTTAAAGTTAGTTGACATACATACACAATAGGCCTACTTGCTGTTCTTCCTGATTGTTGTTTAACAGTATTAATTTAAATGGGAAGCATATTGAGCTTTACTCAAGCTTTATCCATTTTGTGTTATTTTGATGATTGATTCCTTTTTATAGTCGTAAAGTTGTTGTATATCTGTTGTTTGCACTACTCACTTGATAATAAAGATATAAAGTAATAATGCTAATTAGATAGAGCAAGAGAGAGGCCTTCAGCACACCATTTGCAACATCTCCCTGAGCTTCTCACACAGGTCCCATCATCCATCAACCTATGTATATATTTATGCATGAAAATGAATTCTCCTTCAAAGGACAACTGGTAATCAGCCCCAGGCTGATGATGTGATGCTTTCAACTGTCACCCACTGAAATCAATGTCAACAACGTATATGCATATTGTGAAGGCAATGAAATGCCTTTTATCCTCTTATCGATATGGTTAACTGTCACTCAATGTGAAATCAATGTGAAAATATGTATTTGCATATGAATCACATGAATACGTCTGAGACGTCAGATCTGGGGTAAGGCCCGCCCACTGGATGGATCAGACTTGAAAGTCTGCCTGCCCCTGTCCTTCTTGCTCCTTCTGGAAGATGTCACTCCTCTCACTGGCAGTTTGCCACTATGCTTTACTTCCCCGGTTAGAAGGTGTTCCCGCTTGAAGGTGTGTCCCAACTCATGATGCACTTGTCCGGAGCCGACGACACAACAACACACACACTTAGTAGCCTTTGTTTTACATTATAGCCTACCGCACAATGATATCCGCAATGATGAAATCAGTTGGACGTCGGGTGGTCCCCCTTTTATGCTTCTTAATCTCAGTAGCTCATTGGAAGCCGATTTATTTGAGATTAGTCTTGTTTTAAACATTGGACAGTGTTTCACACATATTTCCCAGAGGGCCAGTGCCAAGGGAAAAAAAATCAGCAAGCTATTGGTGTGAAATATTGTCCAATGTCTGTGGACCTAGACTAATCTGAAATAAATCTGTACTATTTTAAGCCATTTTGTTGTCGTCAAACCAAAATCAACGTGATGTGCTTCCATCTAAACCTCATTACCCTTTTGAATTCCTATATACGGTAGTTATAGGAACGAACAAATAATAACAAATTGAGCCGTACTCAGCGTGCATGTCTATGCTTTACAGACAAAATAACACACAGTTCATTGTATCTTACGCTACGACTCGGCACGGTCAAAAGTGCTCATGGAAAATGAAGACTTGAGGCAGGGCTGGAGCTTCCCCCTGCCTGGTCGTCCTGGTAGAGGGGACTCCTGGTGCTGAAAGGTACCCAGCGAGCTGAGTGGAGCAGCCAGGTAGGAAGGCACAACGGGGCCTCAAAACCTCATGGATTTATGTGGATGTAGCTTGTGCCGTCCCTCAGGATGCAGTACTGCTGGTTGTCCAAGAGGGGGAGACATTACAGTCCTCCTGTAGAGCCGTTATAATTGGATCAAAGTTCCCTCTCCCAGTGGCAGATAGTGAAGTAAACAGACAGAGCAGCAGACAGGCTGACACACTAGAGAGGACTGTGAGAGCGACAGGTGGATACCTCTTCACCAACAACGAGGGAATCCTGAAAGACTGGATCAAGGAGGAGGGACACATTCTCTGGTAGGGAACACGATTAGCTCTGACTGACATCTCTTAGATTATACTCAGTGGCTTTGAATGTGTGTAAGGTATATTTACAGTACAGCTAAATGTGTAGAGTATTACTGCAGTACTGTAAACGTGCTGCACTACAATTAGAACGCTGTTCTATTAATAATTAACTGTACCATACTAACACTAAAATACAAATGCTGTATTAAACTTGAGTCACTTGGTCTATGTTACACACACTGTACTGCGATACCTGTTGGGTTATACCTGCGTCTGCATGACATGTCCTTACATAGAGAGGGAAGGAGGGGTGTTTGGTTATGGTTTAGGGTTGGGCCTTCTATGATTTACATGGCAAAGGAAGGTGTGTTTGAGTAGCGATCAGGTGGGGGTGGTTGGGTGGGGGATACCGTGTGGATGGTTCCAAAGCTCTCACTTTAGCAACAAAGTCTAATCTCGGTCACCTGACCAGCTCCCTGGACCCTTCAATTACCATGGAAACCCTGGCGTGTGTTGTGATGTCATGCCATAGGCAAACCAGGGTATTAACTACTGCTTTCACAGGTGTTCCGGGAAAGCAGCGTTCCCTACCTTCTCTCTGCTTGGTTTGGAAGCAGCACATCTCTATCATCATTTGATTGAAATGGATGTGATGGTTTGGAGGTGATAGTATGGCTGTGATGGTGGACGTGATATCCTAGATATGAGTGTGTGGATGTGATAGTGTTGCCGAGAGAGGTGACTGTGGCGGCGTGGATGCGATAGAGGTGGACGTGATAGTGTTTGGGATATAGGTGGATGTGGATATGATGCTTTGGATGTGACTGTGGATTTATATAAGTGGGTATGACAGTGCAAGGGATGGTTTGGAAGCGACAGAGGGGAAGGTGAGAGGGGACAGCATGGAGGTGGATGTGATGGGATGGATTTGATGGTGTGGATGCGAGGGTGTGGATGTGATAGTTTGAATGCGATGGTCTAGATATGATAGAGGTGAAATGGTGGTGTGAATGTGGATGGGGTAGGAGATCAAGGTGTTTGTAGATGGTGGAGTTGAGGATGGAGGTGTGACAGTGTGTGAATTGAACGGGAGATTGTTTGAACTGAAGGGACTAGGTGGAGGTGTGACGAAGATTGTGATACATGATGGGATGGAACTGGATGTGATGTCCACGTTGAAATGTATGGAGGGGTGAAGGACTGGTGGTGTCAATGAACCCTGACAGACGGCCATGTGTATCTCCAAGTGTAAATCTCCAAGTGTGTGTGTACACGGGTATACATACATGGGTGTATGTGCAAGCATCTCTCTCCAAGTGCATAGCTGCAAGTGTGTGTTTAAGTATCTCTCTCCAATCTATCTTCAATGGCAAGTGCGTAAGGCAGAATTTACAAGTGTGTATGCGCAAGTCTGTATCTCTAAGTATTAATGTAGTGTAGAGGGGTGTGTCACCCAACTGCGTACGTACAAGTGGTACAGGACGGCTTAGTGGGTCACCCTGTAAACCCATCACCCACGTTAGCAAAATGTATTGCGACCCAGGTTTGCAAAACAGTGTGTCATGATCTATGAGGCCAGGTATGTGGAGGGGTTGGTATAGGGTCCTCAGTATGTCTACTAGTATCACCTGTACAGAAGCACGTCTAGAACAAAGAACCAAGATAAATAAGCTCCCACCTGATAGAACCAGGCCCAGTTTTGTGAGAAGAAAAAGCTACATTAACCTCTCAACCACGCAGTCTTTCAGCAGCGTGTGATTGTGTGTGTGTGTGTGTGTGTGTGTGTGTGTGTGTGTGTGTGTGTGTGTGTGTGTGTGTGTGTGTGTGTGTGTGTGTGTGTGTGTGTGTGTGTGTGTGTGTGTGAGTGTGTGTGTGTGTGTGTGTGTGTGTGCAAGTGTGTGTGACACGATGAGCCAACAGGATTAGTTTGGCTAATCTGCTAGCGTAGCAGGAGCCTCAGATACTGAACAGGAAGTTCTGCCAAAACCCTGAGCGGCTCCATCCAGTGGCTTTAAACTGGGTCTGCATGCTATCCGTTGAGCCTGATACCATTGTTCTCATCATTGCTGTGGTTCTATCAGGTGCAATGGTTCTCACGGTTGCTATGATTCTAATGGGTGGCAGTAGCTCAGGTTGCTAGTTTGATCCCCGGCTCCTCCTAGGTGAGTGATAATGTGTCTCAGCGCAAGACACCAAACCCTAACTGCTCCTGACCAGCTGGCTGTTGCTTTGCATGGTCAAAATGTAGGCAACATTGTAAAGCGCTTAGAAAAGCTGTACATAATTGCAGTCCATTTACCATGTAATGGTTCCTATAGTTCTAATGGTTGCTATGGTTCTCAGGGTAATGGTTCCTATAGTTCTAATGGTTGCTATGGTTCTCAGGGTAATGGTTCCTATAGTTCTAATGGTTGCTATGGTTCTCAGGGTAATGGTTCCTATAGTTCTAATGGTTGCTATGGTTCTCAGGGTTATGTTCCTATAGTTCTAATGGTTGCTATGGTTCTCAGGGTAATGGTTCCTATAGTTCTAATGGTTGCTATGGTTCTCAGGGTAATGGTTCCTATAGTTCTAATGGTTGCTATGGTTCTCAGGGTAATGGTTCCTATAGTTCTAATGGTTGCTATGGTTCTCAGGGTAATGGTTCCTATAGTTCTAATGGTTGCTATGGTTCTCAGGGTAATGGTTCCTATAGTTGTTCTAATGGTTGCTATGGTTCTCAGGGTAATGGTTCCTATAGTTCTAATGGTTGCTATGGTTCAGGGTTATGGTTGGCCGTTGTGGACTGTTGACAGAAGACAAAGCACACATTCTCCAGAGTCGGTCTCATCCTCACCAGAATAACCAGAACACCGGGGCCGTTGTCCTCTGACACAGACTGTTTTATCCCCCAGTATTGTGGCTGGTGTAGGCTAATCATTAGCATGTAGCTAATGGTAACTAATGTTTACGAGGACATGGCTAAGGGAAATGATTGAAGTATGGAAAGTGGTGTTAATGTTAATAATTAGCTTGTGGCTACTGGTGTCTATGGTAGGGTATGGTGCTCTCTGATACGATTTACTACGCTGACGTTTAGGCGTTTAGACGCTTCTATCCACAGTGACTTACATTGAAAAGTTTCCGAATCATCTATGAGCAGGGAGGGGTAGGAGGTCATCTATGATGTCTACGGGTAGACTGCAGACTGGGATTTGAACACAGAATCCTTCAGCTATAGGTAAAACACCAAACACGACTATCCTGCAAATACACTTTAACAACCAACCCCTCTATTTTCTAATAGACGGGAGGCATCTTTTGCTGTAGTGGATTTTAGAAAAACAGTTGGAGCATTTTAGATGCTAGGTAACCTTTACACTGCACTGCTGGTGGTCCCTCTGTCCTGAAGAGATGAATACATTTCATAGGTCATATTTCCTTTTCCTTTTCCATTTCACAGAGATGAAGACCCCAACCTCGACCACCTTCAGTCCCTCCACCCCTCCCCTTCCCCCTGTGTGTGTGTATGTGTGCAATTGTGTGTGTGAACTAGGGCTGTACGATATGGCCAAAATCTATGTCACCATATTGCATTTCATATCAGTTGATGCAAATATGTTAATTAAGATGATATTACATTGAGGGCATTTAGCAGATGCTTTTATCCAAAGCGACTTACAGTCAGGGTTTGGTGTTTTGCTCAAGGACATCTCGAAACTCAGCTACAAGGAGCCGAGGATCGAACTAGCCGCTGTACCTCCTGAGTTTAGCCGACTAATCAGTCTATTAGTGTGTAAACAGGGTATTTTTGGGGTTCAGACTAAAGCCAGATACAATAATAGTCAATAGTCAATAATTATTCTTTTAACGTTTATTGTCAAAACATTGTTGCAATGTTGCATGCCATTGTTCAGTACCGCTCTCTCTTTCAGCCACTTTCAAAATAAACATGACGTCACCGACAAACAAACATGAACCAAGACATCAACTTCACAGCTCTGTCACTATCCATATCTTAAAACAACTAGGCTGACAGAGTTTCGGGATACAGATAATAAACAGTGCTGAGTTGCTTCAGAATACAAATAAAGAGTAAGGCCAAAGACCACAGACGGATCTCCACACATCCACACACACAACGCGTTCTCATGCAGAGCTGTCCTAGAAGCTCTAACCCTTTCGGACAGTGCTGCAGCTGGTGTTGCCAGATTGGGCGGAAAATCTGGTGCAATTTGGCAACACTGCTCTCGGACGCGGACATCAACATCTGCAAAGACGGTCCTCTAGTGTAGCGAGCGGCAGGTCGCGGGAGAGGGGGAGGGGGGGGGGGGGGGTGATAAGTGGGTGTGCAAACTTTAATGCATCCATGTTTTAGAAATGTAAGTCTTTAAGGTGGTTTTCCTGTTTGACGACCAAAGCAGGATTTCTTTCTCGCGGAGAAAGTTGGTGTCCAAAATAAGACTGTAACGATACAACTGCACACCGCAACACTATCCCCCTATATCCACGTAAATACAACTGAAGTGGTCCGACCTCTTTTATTATCAGGCCTACTCCTATTCGATCTTCGTCGACTTCATGACTGCTGGTGATAGCTTATTCAGTGTATTTGCGTTGCGGTCAGGGGCGCTCGATTTGCATACAGAATTACCTGAGAGGCGCTGGGAGTACTGGGATTTTCATATAGGGATTTGGGGCGCTGCGTGCAGGTACGTCATTGACCACTGACGTCACCTTTGGTATTCCGCTAGACTCAGGGCGCTGCGCCGAGTCTGGGGTTGATCCTATTCAATGTGTTTAGAAAATAGGGGAAATGTATAAAAAAAATCTCAGTTATCGTGGCAGATTTGATAGATTTATGTTAATATTGATTTATCGTCCACTCCTAGTGTTAGCGTTTGTTTGGTGGGGAGTGTATAAGAGAGTGTGTATGCGCGTGTGTATGTGTGTATTTGGGGAGGGGTGGGGGGTTTGTGGATGTGTTTGCGGGTTTGTGTTTGTGTATGTGTGTTTTGTGTGTGTGTGTGTGTGTGTGTGTGTGTGTGTGTGTGTGTGTGTGTGTGTGTTATTGTGTGTGTGTGTGTGTGTGTGTGTGTGTGTGTGTGTGTGTGTGTGTGTGTGTGTGTGTGTGTGTGTGTGTGTGTATGTGCACACAGGAGTTTCTCAAGTGTGTGTGGGAGGAGTTGTATTAAGACCAGTGAACCTGGCCTCTGCTTTATCCTCCTGCACTTCACTTGAGTGTTTCTAGTGTACAGTGTGACACTGGGTATAGTTTGGCTGGGCTAATGCTGTGTACTGTGTATTCTGTGTGTTGAGGGGATGGTGCGGCAGAAACTCATGGGTTCTGTGTGCAATGGTACGGATAGATGGGGGGAGGGTAGGTGGGGTAGGAGTAAACGGGGTGTATTTTTGGGTCCCGGTTTGGATGTGTACACCATCAGGAGGATTGGGTTAAAATCCAAGCACAGACTGGGTCACTGGCTCGGTAAGTCAGGCTGTTCCATCTCTCTTCCGACCGGCTGGAGTCTGAGTTCGTTCATTTAAATAAACAGGTTCATATATTTGACTAAGTGTTCATTTATGTAACCATTTCCGCGTAAGGAATTCCAGGATGTCTTTGTCTCAGAAGTAAATGTCGTCATGTTTGGATAAGGATTTTGTAGTGTCCCGCAAGCGTTAAGTTCCTGGAACTTGGAGGAAGTCTGGGACATTAAAATACTGGATGTGTTTGCGGGTTTGTGTTTGTGTATGTGTGTGTGTGTGTGTGTGTGTGTGTGTGTGTGTGTGTGTGTGTGTGTGTGTGTGTGTGTGTGTGTGTGTGTGTGTGTTTGCGGAAGTGTATGTATTTGTCTGGAGGTTGAAGTCCATCTCTGTACCGGCTGCAGGAGGAGTGTTTAAAATAGTTTTCCTTTAAACGGACCAATCTGAACATTCCGGAGGTTTAAATGGACCAATCCTGAGTTCGATCCTTTTAAAGCCCTCATTTATAGTTTACATTCTTACAGAATTGTGTCATTGAATTAAAATATTGACAGGATGTTCTGGTCATTCCTAAGGAAAGTGTATTTGAAAACTTTAGAATGTGATTGTAAAGTAATAAATAATATCCTTATGAATGTTATCTTTTTGAAATGTGTTATGTCTAATTAACGCATGGATCTCCCTTCCATTAGCTACTTGGTTAAAAACGTTTGTCTGATCAGGAACACGTGCACATTAATTAATATATCTGAAGAACGTGTGCCTGTGTGATACTGAAGAAGGTGGGAATCCCTTCAGTAAACCTGTGTGTTCCTCTCCCCAGGTGGGCTGTCTCAGTACTTCCTGGTCAGGTATTTTAAACACACCCAGGAGGGTCTAGGTATGACCTTTAACCCCTCAGCACCCGATCACCAGCAGCCTGCCAATCAATCACAGATATTCAGTTAACTCCTTGAGTTTGAAGTTTGGTGCTTCCCGTCTTAATTGGCCCTGTGTTAATTGAATGCCACACGCATCTATATGCCCACTGATACATACCTAAGTACAATAGCAACATTAAGGAAGTGATATCTGCTATGTTTGGCTTTCATGATTAATGCTCCATCATAAGAGCTACTATCCACATGCGTGTGTGACGGCATGCCTGTGTGCTTGTGTGTGTGTTTGTGTGTCACACAGGGTGGTTAGTCTGGTATCTAGTTAGCCTGGTCACAAGTGGGTTCACCTGGTCACTGGTTGTCTAACGTTGTCACTAGTAGGTTCATCTCATCAGTGGTTAGTAAACCTGGTCAGCAGAAGGTTAACCTGGTCAATGGTAAGTGAATACGGTCACTTTGTAGTTAACCTGGTCCATAGTAGGTTGACCTGGTCACAGATTAGTAACCTGGTCACTAGTCGAAGAGCTTGTTCACTTGTTTGTTTTCATTGTCACCAGAAGGTTAGCTTAGTCACTGGTTAACCTGGTCACTGGGTAGTTAACCTGGTCACTGGGTAGTTAATTTGGTCATTGGATGGACAGCAGAGATCCCTCTTCTATTTGTCCATTTTGACACGGGTCTTAAAGTTTTGAACTTTGTCATTTTGATCCTTCCAACTTGCTGAGACTTATCTCAAAATAATCTCTTCTGTCAATCAAGCTGTTTCTGACGGCTGGCTCCGCCCCCTATCCTCAGACTCCCCCCGCCACTCTGCGGCCTCCAGTGGGAGTACCGAGCGCGCTCCATCCGCCACGCCCTCGGACGGCTCCGACCCGCCGTCCGCCGCCCGCCGCCCGCTGAGCCTGGTCTCCACCCTCTCCTCCGGCTCCGCCTCCTCCAGAGACGACTGCCAAGCCCCGCCCCCCACCGGCGCCTCCAGCCCCACCCCCTCAGGCGAGGACATTGACCTTGAGCCAATCGAAGATGATGTGACGAAGGGGCGTGGCTTCGGCGGCGAGAGGAACAACAACAACAGCAACGGCTCCGCCTCCCCGGCCGGTCGGACCGCGTTCCGCCGGCAGCCCAAGGTGGCGACGGCGAGCGACGCCATGGCGCCCAGCCCCCAGCTCAGCTACGTGGACCGCGTCGTCATGGAGATCATCGAGACGGAGCGCATGTACGTCCGAGACCTGCGCATGATCGTCGAGGTACGGCATCGGGACACTGTGTGTGTGTGTGTGTGTGTGTGTGTGTGTGTGTGTGTGTGTGTGCGTGCGTGCGTGCGTGCGTGCGTGCGTGCGTGCGTGCGTGCGTGCGTGCGTGCGTGCGTGCGTGCGTGCGTGCGTGCGTGCGTGCGTGCGTGCGTGCGTGCGTGCGTGCGTGCGTGCGTGCGTGCGTGCGTGCGTGCGTGCGTGCGTGCGTGCGTGCGTGCGTGCGTGCGTGCGTGCGTGCGTGCGTGCGTGCGTGCGTGCGTGCGTGCGTGCGTGCGTGCGTGCGTGCGTGCGTGCGTGCGTGCGTGCGTGCGTGCGTGCGTGCGTGCGTGCGTGCGTGCGTGCGTGCGTGCGTGCGTGCGTGCGTGCGTGCGTGCGTGCGTGCGTGCGTGCGTGCGTGCGTGCGTGCGTGCGTGCGTGCGTGCGTGCGTGCGTGCGTGCGTGCGTGCGTGCGTGCGTGCGTGCGTGCGTGCGTGCGTGCGTGCGTGCGTGCGTGCGTGCGTGCGTGCGTGCGTGCGTGCGTGCGTGCGTGCGTGCGTGCGTGCGTGCGTGCGTGCGTGCGTGCGTGCGTGCGTGCGTGCGTGCGTGCGTGCGTGCGTGCGTGCGTGCGTGCGTGCGTGCGTGCGTGCGTGCGTGCGTGCGTGCGTGCGTGCGTGCGTGCGTGCGTGTGGCCAATGTGATAACATATACTATAACATTTACTTCATAGGGTCCCTGTTTAACCACCACGTGTGATGCTGATTAGAAATGACAATTCCTTTCATAATTCAATTCAATTGCATTTGTATAGCCCTTAATCACCATTACAGTCTCAAGGGGCTTAATAGGCCAAATATTTATGACCCAAGCCCCCACATGGGCAATAGGTAATCAGCCTTCTATTATCACGAATGACAACATATGATGGATGGTATGATGAATGGTATGATAAATCTAACCTGGATGTAAAGGAGGGTTATCCCGTGTGCTAGTACGGTCTGGTTGTATTGATTCAGGGTCCCCAGAGGTAGTATCCCAGGGGAAAAAATACTATCGTTTACTACAGCATTTACTACAGTATACTATATATTACTATAGTATACTATAATATACTACAATATAGTGTGGGATTTACTATAGTAATTTTCCAGACATTGTAGTGTACTATGGTAAATACTATAGTAAGTTACTACACAGTGTAGTATACTATAGATTACTATACTATACTACAATATAGTGTGGGATTTACTATAGTAATTTTCCAGACATTGTAGTGTACTATGGTAAATACTATAGTAAGTCACTACAAAGTGTAGTACAGTATAGATTACTATAGTTAACTATAATATACTTTTTTATATATATATTTTCATTATTCTGTAATTTGTCCTAAAATGAATATGTGAAACGTAAGCCAAATATTTGAATTATGTGGAGATTTTATTGTAGAAACATAAACCACACATAAATATAAAACATAATGCACAACATGCATAGGCTACAACAGCCAGAATATAATAACAATGAAAGAGAGTACAATTGAAGCCTTACTAACTTTAAACATTTTCTAATACAGGCATCTTGATAAGAATAATTGACTCATCGTGTACGTAGCAAAAGCATTTGCACAAAATATCATTAGGTTTGCAAATAAGTATTTCATGGGTCTTTCTGAACTTCACAATTTGCTTAGCAGTATTCACCTTAGCGAAATCATCATAGATTCTTAATTGTCTGGAATCCTTTTTGAATCTAAACATTTGTAGGTACACCTCTTCACACTTGCATGCTGATAAGCAACCACAATTGAGCTTACAAAGTAGTATGGATTTAATGCTACCATGCTCTCCGTTTTTTAGAGCCACACAAGAATTGTTGCGTTTAAAATTTGCTGCATACATTTCAGTGGTGTATAAAGTATATGTACTGTAGTTTATTTACTATAGTAAACTATAGAATTTTCTGTAGTATACTATAGTTTACTGTTGTAAAACTACTATAGTAAGGTTCAAAAACACTACAATATTTACTATAGTATATATAGGGTATACTATAGTTTATTTACTATAGTAAACTATAGAATTTTTTCAGCAGCGCTAGATGACTGTGGTATCCCTTTCAGCCTCATCAAAGGCTATAATTACCCTGAATACATCCTGGCTTGGGGATAATCTTCTTACGTAAAAGACTGTGAAGGATCAAGCCCTGTTAGCCAGCATGATGCTAGGCGCTAAGTGAAAACACACAGACATGCTGACGGTAAATAACGTAAGATGTAATTATAACAGCTTTTAGAGAGTGGCTTGATATTGCTCGATGTAGCTTTAAGTAGCTTGAAGTAGCTCATGCATGATGAAAGACTATAGAGTGGAGTAATAAATAAGTGAGTGCAATCTCTGAACCTTTCTGTCATGGTATTTGTGTTGTCGCTCTGTTGTTTCTGGGCATTCCTAAAGAAATGAAATTCATAGTTGCCATGCAAGAGATTCTCGTAGCGGTCTAACGCACTAATGACGTCATCGCGGCCCTCGCGTAAGGTCCATGCAGCGATTTGTCGCGTGTCGGGCACCTTTGGGAGCTCAGCACTGAGAGTGCGTGGACTGCACATCCACTGGTAGGGCCAATAGACAGATATAAAGGCCAGGGCGGAGTGTGGACTGTCCCTGCACTTCACGCAGGGCGCATCAGGGTGACTACACAGAAGGGATCTGTGAATGGAGCTCTCTATGATGAGTTAATTAGGTCAAACACGTGCTTCTGGAGGGGGCGCCCTCCGCTGGACTAAACCTGGGATAACACAACACACATTGTTCTTCTTCCATGCAGGACTACTTGGCCCACATCATCGACCACGCTGACCTGTCGGTGGGCCCCGAGCTGGTCTGCTCCCTGTTCGGGAACATCGAGGACATCTATGAGTTCAACAGGTCAGTTCACTCTCTGCACAAAAAGGGTTTATTTGCGCTAAATAAGGTCTGGGTTTGTGTCTGGGTCAGCGTGTTTTGCTGTTCAACTCAAAGACAATAATAATTATATTATATATATATATATATATATATATATTATTTAAATGTGAGGTTTAACAATATAGAAGTCCATAAGGATTATAAATGCATTCAATTCTGCCTTATTGAGCCAGGTAACCTACAAAAAACCTTTTTTGTTGTCCATTTAAACCCGTTAATAAAATAAGATTTAGAGAAACCAGGTGTAAAATCCTATGTTTTTGCGAGTCGCCACCAAACAGTTTGTGAATGCGTTCTTTTCGTGACATCGATGGGCCTTTAGTATACTCTTCAACTCATTGATGGACGTGGGAGCGGACTGAGAGCAGAAGCGCTTTCGACCCGGCCTCTAGGCCATGGCATTGGTGTGTGTCAGCATTTATTGCACGTTTATATCCTAATGAACCTCCGTTTGAAACAGACTATCTAGCGGGGTCTAATGTAAAAGAATTGATGTACATCCCTCTCCTGTCCATCTGCTAACCACTGACAGAGTGGTCTCCTTCAGGTCCTCCAGAAGGACAGGCCTCTCTGGTACGGCCCAGTCTCCAGCTGTGAGTCCTGGTTTGGTTTGGTGTGGTTGAGTTTGAGTTTGGTTTGGTTTGGTGTGGTTGAATTTGAGTTTGGTTTGGTTTGCTGTGGTTTACTTTTTATTGGTCGATTATGTTTCATTTGGTTGACTTAAGGTTGGTGTGTTTTGAGTTTGTTCTCACAGAGCTTAATTTAGATAAGTTAGGTTTGGTTTTGTTAGGTTTGAGTTGAGGTGAGTTTGAGTTGAGGTGAGTTCAACTGTGTTGCGCTGTGGTTTTGAGTTAAGGATCTTTGGTTCCCTGAGTAGGCCTGGACCAGGTTGTTCTAGAAGGATCCGGCCTGCGTTGTCCTGCACCATGTCTTTCTAGAAGGTTCTGGACTAGAAGGTTGTTCTTACTTGTGTCTACTTTGTTGCAGTGAGCTCCTGCAATCACTGGACCAGTGTGACAACGACCCGGTCGCCATCGCCAGGTGCTTCGTCATGAAGGTGACTTTACTGCTGCTTTCTTTACTTCTCTTACTCAATCATGTGAACAATTCTAGAATATCCAAGGCAGCAATTGTTGTTGCTCTCATTATTGTTGTGAAGACTCACTAAGAAGGCATTCTTGGAATGTGTGGACTTCAGGTTGAAACCCTCCTGTATGTAACAAACTATGACCTAATAACATGTATTCTTCTAATTACAGAGTGAGTACTTTGACATCTACACGCAGTACTGCACCAACTACCCAAAGTAAGTGAAGACATTCAGAACCGAGATACACTGCTCTGCTCACTGTCTATTAAACCAATCAGCTGCCAGAAGGGAAGAGAGACTTCCGTGTAGACCAATTAAATGTACCTCATTAGTTTATCAGCAGATGATCAGCAGATCAACACTGATGTGTAACTGATTTGGCTGCATCTGTGTTCATGATGTTCATATTCATGTTCACGTTCATGTTCACGTTCATGTACATGTTCAGGTTCATGTTCATGTTAATGCGCAAAGAGAGTCAGGTATCTGAGGTCAGCACTCCACCTAGTGGTAGAACGGGTTAAATGCAGCCAGGGAAACAGTGCAGTGACATACATGTCAGAGGAAAGGCTAAATCCTGTGTGTCTTTCTTTCTTGCTCCTGTCTGGTGGCCCCTGCTCCTGTCTGGCCCTCTCTGGACCTGTTTGGACCTGTTTGGACCTGTCTGTCTGGACCCGCTGGGTGTAGCTCAGTGGCGGCGCTGACCGAGTGCATGAGGAACAAGTCCCTGGCCAAGTTCTTCCGGGAGCGCCAGGCGTCCCTGAAGCGCTCCCTCCCGCTGGGCTCCTACCTCCTGAAGCCCGTCCAGAGGATCCTCAAGTACCACCTCCTGCTGCAGGTCAGAGAGAAGGCCTCCCCTCAGAGACACCTGTCACTAGGGAGGGGAGGGTGGGGTTACACTGAGCAGGGCTCGGGGCCACATGTTCACATCCAGAAGCATCTCAGGTCTGAGCTTAGGACACAAAGAGGGAAACTATGGGCTAAGACTGTTGGAAGTGCGGTCCATGAGGGCAGCTTGGTGCACGTACTTGATGACATGGCATAATACTGATGTTTAACCATTGATGTATTGAAGCTTAACACCACTGTTTATTGCTGTGTATTGAATGTTTAATATGTGTGCTGCTGTTGTTTAACTAGTGTCTTTAGTTTTTGTTGGCATGCTACTGGCGTTTAACTGGGGTGTAACTTCGTTTTACTTACGGCAACATGTGTGTGTGTGTGTGTGTGTGTGTGTGTGTGTGTGTGTGTGTGTGTGTGTGTGTGTGTGTGTGTGTGTGTGTGTGTGTGTGTGTGTGTGTGTGTGTGTGTGTGTGTGTGTGTGTGTGTGTGTGTGTGTGTGTGTGTGTGTGTGTGTTGCAGGAGATCGCTAAGCACTCTGACCAGCAGGGGGCAGACTACGACGTGGTGGAAGAGGCCATCTACACCATGACGGGCGTGGCCTGGTACATCAACGACATGAAGAGACGTCACGAGCACGCCGTGCGCCTGCAGGTCACCACACACACGCATACACAAACGCATGCATGCACACATGTATCTATATATATATATATATATATACACATATACACACACATACCCATATTTACTCTTACACATACTCACACATACATAGACAAGTGTGTGTATGTGTAATACACTATTTACTTTGTACGTTTGGGATCGCTTGGATACCTTTTTATTGTTGTTCTGTTCTGTCATGGTTCTGCATGCTCCTGGTCTGGTCTCTGGTTCTGGTCCTAATTGTGGGTTGGTCTCTGGTTCTGGTTCTGGTCCTGGTTCTGGGTTGGTCTCTAGTTCTGGTTCTTGGTCTCTGGTTCTGGTATCTGGTTGTGGTTCCTGGTCTCTGGTTCTGGTCCTGATTGTGGTTCTTGGTCTCTGGTCGGGTGGGGTCCAGGAGGTGCAGTCCCTGATGCTCCACTGGAAGGGTCCGGACCTGACCACCTACGGGGAGCTGGTCCTGGAGGGGACCTTCAAGGTCCACCGGGCCAAGAACGAGAGGACCCTGTTCCTGTTCGACCGCATGCTGCTCATCACCAAGCGCCGCGGGGAGCACTACGTCTACAAGGCCAACATCTCTGTGAGGACCGCCAGCAGCATGACACCCACCCACCACAGCTACACTAACATCTCACATATTTACTACAATTTCAATATTTACCGTAGAAATATATGTCACACAAGGCTGGATCTGGTCACTAGTTTAATAACGTAGTTGCTACATTCGTATCAAGCCAGCTTTAATGACGATCGATCAAACATGCACTCCTTGGTTTATTTTTACTATGGACCTCATGTTGGAAATGTATGTGATAGAAAACGATACAAGCGGCGTATTGATCTACTGTGCTCAGTCAGCAGCAAGTAGAACCGACAAGTCAGCGGGCAATATGCCGGATTAATGCACCCCTCCCAGCCAATCAGAATCGAGCATTCTTAAATGAAGTAGAATAAATGTATATATATTTATCCATCTTTATTTTATTGTATATCCTCAACATATACATATCCTTTTTATCGTATATTTGGATCTTGTATTTCTGCACCTAATAACCTAAGATCCTGAACTCCGAGTAACAACAGGAGGTCTTACTGATCAGCGCCGTCAGTACTGGACTCGCGTCTGCTTCTACTCCCACTCACGGTGTTGACTGTCCGTTCCAGTGCTCCACTCTGATGCTGATCGAGAGCGCCAAGGACTCTCTGAGCTTCAGTGTCACGCACTACAAACACCCCAAACAGTCCCACACTGTGCAGGTGAGAACACCCCACAATATCAGGAAGTACTCATTCATACAGATGAGACGTTTGCATTCATCCCAGATGGTAAATGAACTGTCTGGCTGTCTGTCTGTCTTTCCTGTTTGGGATGAATATGGTGCATTCATATCTTATTTTCTAACTTTTTCTAACTTTGACAGCAAGTGATCGATAAACATAGTATTAGTGGTTAGTCTAGTGCTAGTCTAGTCCAAGCAGAAACTCCAAGCTGGGTTCGATCACCAATGTCCGCATTAGTCTACCATGAGTCATCCTAAAGCAAGATGCCCTCTAACCTGCTTCTTAATTATATGTATCTGAATTCACTGTCATTCACTTTGGATGAAGGATTAATAGTTAGTAGCTGTCCTAGATCCCAGGTCTGCTCTGACCTCTGCGTGTTCTTGCTACTTCAAGGCTCGTAACCTGGAAGAGAAGAAGCTGTGGTCCCACCACATCAAACGGATCATCCTGGAGAACCACCATGCCATCATCCCTCAGAAGGTCAACCACCATTAGCCTCCGTAACACATTAACTCTGCCACACCTTACTCCTCCACGCCAAACTAGCCTGTACCACAACACATCAAATTCAACACACTATCCCCGGTACACAAACACAGTACTTCCACTCCAGTTTGAAGCTGTGTGGAAGGTGACTCCTCTTGTGTTTATTTCAGGCAAAGGAAGCCATCTTGGAAATGGACTCAATATGTGAGTGGTTTTTTTCATAACTATTCCTAGTCTCACATTTGATATAAAATGAATGGATTGTGTTTGGGATTGATCATGTCAGTAATAGTGGGATAAATAGCGTGCCATGTAGTCGACCCTAACCATGTCCTCAGAATGTCATTGTACGTTTGATAAATAAAACCCTTCACGACAGATCCGTCTAAGTACCGCTACAGCCCCGACCGGCTGAAGAAGGCTCTGTCCGTCCAAACAGACGATCCGCTGCCTACTAATCGTCAGGGGCGACGCCAGTCAGGTGGGTTTGATGGACAAGCTTCTCCACCCAATGAGATCACTGCTATTTAAATATTTCCATATATAGACATATACTATAAATATCAATACCCCTCTACAATATCACTACACACCTCATTGTATCATCTCAACTGTGTACTGACAGTGTACTGTTTCTATTCAATCATGTTATCAAGGTTATGTATAATGTGGGTTTATATAACTTTGTATATAACAAAAGGTTTTGGTGGGACTCCTCCAGAGATAAGTTATAATGGGAGTGAATGTAGTATAACCTCATGGATTCTGTTTATTTCTTTCTTCAGAACCAATTAAAAAATTCTTTGAGGGCACCAAAGGTGAGTTTACACTTGATTAAACCTTTAACTTACTAGGTCCTGGTCAAACTCTAGACCTTAAACCACCTCCTGGTCTAACCCTAGATCCTAGATGACCTACTGGTCCAACCCTAGATCCTTGACCACCTACTGGTCTAACCTTAAATCCTAGACCACCTACTGGTCCAACCTTAGACCAACATTTAGCAGAAAAGCAGCAGTATATATGTCTTTGTACCTACGTGTATGTTTAACACATTCTCTTTTCTTTGTCAACAGCTGTCCTGAAGGTAAGACTCATCTACTCTATCATCATCTCACCAGTATATCGATGGCTGGATGGGTGGAGGGATGGATGGATAAACAGAGTGGTAGATGGTTGGATAAGAGTGATGATAGATGGATGAATTGTAGAGGGACAGATGGTTGGATGATGGATAAGGGGAGTTAGATGCTAGATGGATAGATGGGTGGAGGAATGGCTAGGGTGTAAGTTTGTCGTGTGGTCCACTGGGGATTCAGTAGCACTATGATGAACAGAATACAACGACAGATGAATGATGCGGCGGTTGGTGGTCCGGTACACTCCAGGTTAGGAGGAGGAAGATGAGAAGGATGATGAGGATGAAGAGAGGGGTGTGGTGTGATGTGTTCAGCATGCAGCCAGCGAGGGGACTGTCCCGGGGGAGGAGGACTCCAGGGGCGGCGCCCTGGGCTTCGGCCTGGGGGGGTCGGGCTCCGACCGGCCCCGGGAAGAGGAGGAGGAGGAGGAGGAGGAGGAGTGTGGTGGGAGGAAGGCCTCTGTGGACGACCAGGAGGTGGTAATGGACAGTGATGACGCTGATGATGACATGATGTTGCTGGAGGACTATCAGGTAGCGGACTTCGCTAGCTCCATGCTCGCAGCCATTTCCTGCTGGCATTCTAGAGCCAGAGCTCTGCTTTCTCTTGGGGACCCAACGGTGAGGCCTGCGGCTGCCTCCTCTGCCTCCGCCTCCTCCCTGCCTCCTCCCTGCCTCCTCCTCACCAGGCTAACCTCCAGTCGCCAGTCGGCCCACACTGCAGCTTCATAACCCACTAAAGTCATGGTCGCCAGCACCAGCAGCTTGCGGCAAACAGCGAGAGGCTAGTGGCTATCAACTAACTAGCAGCTAAGAGTTGGCTGTTAGAAGCTTAGAGCTAGCGGCTGATGGCTAGCAGTGGCAGCAAGCCGCTTTGAATAAACGTGCCTGCTAGCTAACAAGTAGCAATCTCTCTATTGACTTAATGCTGTCTAATAGCAATGTTTTGATTTATTAAAGATTGATTCTCAGACTGATCATCCAGGTTATTGATGACACGCATACCGAAAACCTCCTCGAACGCTTTTCTTTGGAAGTTGGTGAAGTGGGATCGGTCTAAAGATAGAGATGGATTCATAGAGAATCAAACTAACATCTGACCTATCCGCCTTGAAGGTCTGAGACTAGTGTTGTGATTAGCATTTTGTGTCCTAAAGGATGAGGAGATCGGAAGCATCGCTCAGGAAGAGAACCACCAGAGACTTCCAGGTGTGGGGGAGCCACCGGCAGAGCTCCAGGTTAGCAGAACCCAAACTAACATTTACCAAGCCGTAACCTACAATGAATCTGTCTGACGAATGTTAACCTGGCTCTAAAGCACTTATAACCTAATCTTATGATTACCTAGCTCTAACTAAACTAACCCAATGCTAACCTGGTTATGACCGAACTATATCCTCTTGCAAACCTAGGTCAGACCAAAATATATCTTGAAGGGGAACAACCATGCTCTAATATTGTTGTAAAATAACATAGAACAGTATGTAACAATACTCTCATGTTTTGGATAGCAGAATGTGATGGTTCACATCATGCTCTTGAGCAAAGTACAAATCTTCTCCTTCGAAGTCTACGATGTGGCCTCACTGAGGCCTCTGATTTCCTCTGCAGGCTTCTGAGCAGCCGTCATGTCACCAGAAGAACTCAGAGTCCAAGCCAACAGATTCGTATTCGAACACCTCTTCCAAGATCTCTGCTTCTCCTGGACCAAAGAAGCCAGCAGCAGAGCCACCAACAGCAGAGCCACCAGCAGCAGAACCTCCACTAGCAGAACCGGCTGTGAAGGTGAAGAACCGGGAGGAAGCGTCTTCTGCCAGCCAGGACTCGGACTCAAAGACCCTGAGCAGCGAGGAGTCCTCAGAAGAGGAGGACCACGAGGAGGCCGTCAAGGGGAGGAAGGCCACCAGCATCCTCCCCACCTCCGTCCTGAGCCGGGCCGGTGCCATCGCTCAGCACTTCCAGGGAAGCACACGGCGACCTAGCCAGGCCTCCGACGACGCCCTTTCCCCGAACTGCCTGTCGCCACGGTTATCGAGTCGCACCGGCAGCATCCACAGCCCCAAGATCACCAGCCCGTGTTCAGACGGGCCCGAGGTGTTCCGGCCGGCCGACGCCAACATGCTGTCGCCGCGGGACGACGGCGGCGGCGTGACGGGAGGGGCCCCCCAGCGGAGGGACTCCACCCTGTCCAAACACGACCAGCTGCTCATCGGGAAGATCAAGAGCTACTACGAGGTGGCCGAGAGCCACGACCCGGCCTTCTGCCTGCGGCGGCGGGAGAGCCTGACCTCCATCCCCACGGGGCTGGTCCGCAACTCCGTCAGCCACTTCAACTGCATCCCAACGGACACACCGCATCCCGGTGAGGGCGTCCAGGGGAAGCCCTCTTCTTCTGCCGCGGACGACAACGGCCGAGCCCCGGGGGAACCAGACTCTGGGGACCAGGGGGGCATCCACATGAAGGCCGTGTCCTATCAGCAGGAGGGCACTGCGGTCATAGTGGGCGGGAGCGTTGGCTACTCCAGTGCTCTGGCCACGGCTCCCGTGCTGCAGGAGGAGTTCAGGTCGTCGTCTGAGATGATCCAGATTTGGCAGGCGATGGAGCACGACCTGAGCAGACCCTCAGTGCGTAGGCGCGAGACCCCCATCCAGGCAGCCAGAAGCTCCAGGACGGCTGCCGGGGGTCTCCCGGCAAACCCCAACTCTGACGGGGAGAAGGGAGGCTCCGACCTCGGCACCATAGCAGAGGAAACCCCCAGCGTCTCCAAACAGAGAACCAACGGACCCACGGGCCGAGCCGGGAGTTCACGGGAGACCTTGAAGCTGTGGGGAGAGGCGGTTCCGGTCGTGAGACCCCCAAGGGTGTTGGAGCTCAGGGGCCAGACGCAGGGTCAGTCTGTCCAGCTGGAGAAGGACTCCCAGGACGACCTGGACAGCGCTAAGAGCAAGGTGCTGAGCCTCGCGCGACAGTACAGCCAGCGCATCAAAACATCCAAGCCAACGGTCCGGGTGCAGGCTGCGGACCCCCGCCTGGGGAAGAGAGCCCTGGCATCTGTGGTGGAGGAGAGCGAGACCTCAGGTACACACACACATTTAGATATTTGGGAATACTCTGATATATCTGATACTAAAGGGGGTGTCTGGCCCAGGGGGTAACCTGGTGCAATGACCCCCTAACCCCTACCTGCTCCACAACGGCATACCAAATAAGTCACTGTGGGTCGCTTAAGATAAATCGTCTCCTAGATGCCTTAATAGTAGTCAAATTTAAGCATGCATTAGTGCGTGAGCTGGAAAACCTAGCAATAAATTGCCCTTATTGACAACTTCTCCTTCTATAAATGTGCACGTGATGATACACTTGAACACGTGAATATTCATATGTATGTTGTAGGAGCGGTCAGTAAATCCACGCGCATTCATCCTTTCGCAGTGTCACAATGCGAGCAAAATAAATTAAACTCATCTTAAACAGAACACTCGCTTCATCATCTCGTAATGCGGTTGAAAATCATTTGCCCTTCCGCTCTAGCCAAAAAAACACCCGTGCTCAAGTGACGTCTACATATAGAGTTAGCACCCCGACATCATCATTGCATCATCATCATCATCATCATCATCATTTCACGTCAACATGATCAATAGTATTTCATTACCCACATGAATATGATAAATATGACATAGGTAAAACACAAATCAGTGTAATGGTTTCAACACTGCGGCCCCTAATAGACCGGTATAGGACAATTCATACATTTACATAGGAAGCATACACTCAAGAGTCCTTTGTGACAATATTATATTTTTCCTGTTCTTCAGGTAAACCCAGCCTGAGTCTCCCCCTGGTCCCGGGCCACCAGCCCCGGACCGCCCCCCGGCTGAGCCCGGTGGAGCCTGGGGCTCCGGGGCCCGACCCGGGGGCCAGGGCGCGCTCCAGGAGCCCCAACAGCCCGCCTCCCACGGAAGGCTTCTGCTGGCCCGACGTCCGGGAGCTGAGGTCCAAGTACGGCCTGTCGGACGGCCAGACACCGGTGGGCCGCAGCATGTCGGTCCCGGAGGGGATGACCACGGACGGCGGGGTCAAGAGACGCTCCAGCTACACCTCCCCCCTCCTCCCCCCGGCGGAGAGAGGGGAAGGGGGAGCGGAGGGAGGGGGGGCAGATGCCCCGCCGGAGGACGCGGGGAGGTACAGACTGCAGAGGACAAAGTCCCTGGACCACCGGCTGAGTGGCGTCCCGCTCGGTCGGCTGGAGAAGCTTCCGGAGGAGGCGTCCAACGGCGGCTTCCACGGTTACTACATCTCAGGGGAGGCGGGGCTGCCCGGCGACGAGAGTCGGAGGGTCGTCGTGGTGGAGAAGCTGACCGACGAGCCGGCGGTGGCCACCGGAGACGCGGCAGAAGCAGCCAGAGGGGAGGAAGGCGGGGAGAACTTTGTCCAGATCCGCTCGCCCACCAGCAGGGAGAAGATCTCCATCAGGGCGGTGATCGACCGCTGCCGGGCCTACCAGGAGACGGAGGAGTACAAACTCAGGGAGGAGGACGCCGCCAAGACAGAGGCTGGGCTGGGCGGGGCGAGGGGCAAAGAGCCGGACAAGAGCGCCGCGTCGTCGACGGCGCCGGAGGGCCAGGAGCCCGGCTCCACCCAGCAGAGCGTGGTGAAGAACCTCAGGGAAAAGTTCCAGAAGCTGAAGTGAAAAAAAAAAAAAAGCGAGGAGTTGATCAATCGCTAAAAAGGCTAAAATAATATTGTACATATATTATATATCATAATAATTATACTAGAATACCCTGGATGAAAACCACACTGCTGCTTGCAGGGTTCAGTTACGGAGCGAGCCAAGATGGTCACTACTGAACTCTCCAACCACGCTGAAGCTCAGAGCACGCGGCCCTGTCAGAACTACACAAGGGCAGTTCTGTCCTATTCAAAGTAAATAAGGCCACACAACACTCACTCTGTGTGCTTTGTGTTATCACAATTCTTGTGTGTGTTGTGCTACAAATATGTGATGCAAATGTATGCTTTCTGTTCTTCTGGCTCTAAACTAAGGAGCTCTTTGACGACACAACTGTCCTCTTTTACCAATTAACTCCTCAAATACGTCACCTTTCAACAACATTAAGCTTTGAGACGCATCTCTTCCACTAAGACTTATTTTGATTGTTATGTAGTCTTAAAATGAACCCTACCACTATGAAACAGTAAAGTTCTGTATCGAGCCATGTTACAAATCATTTGTATATTTCCTGTCATCATGTTGGACCACCAATGTACATTTATAACCCCAAGATTTGACCTGTGGTTGAACTCTTTATTTATAGGTGAAGGGCCATTAGCTAGCTTTACGTTAAAGCTAACATAATGCTAACATGAGTTGGTATCATGCTTTTCTGTTGATCCGCTTCTCTCTGTTCAGTTTAGCAACCACACCTTCTCAACCACACCTCATCAACAAGCGCTACGGAGTTACCAACTTGGAAATCTATATGTCGGATAGATGTACAGTTTATTATACATCACATTGTTATAGTATTCATATTATATATAATTATATAAATTATATATATAGATGATTCAATTTTATACACCCATAATATATTATATCTCTATCTCAATGTATCTGGCTGTTTTATGAGCTAGTCTTCAGAAACACTCAGATGGACGTTTGCTCAAAGGCACTTCAACAGTTTATGATGACGTCCAACCTATGAGCTACTTACTTTAACATGAGGTCTACTATGACTAACTGTATTTATTAATAAACGGTTGCATATGAATTATGGTTTATCTCGTCTTTGTTGAAGTACTTAACGTTTCTACTGTCGGAGGGAATGTCCACATTATTCTCACTCCGTCCTTCTGAATGATGGCTGTCTGTCACACACTTCTTGGGCCGATTTAACTTGGAGTCACATCACATTGATTTCAATGTGAACAAAAGCTCAGTTGTAGCCTTTAATAACAGATAG
This sequence comes from Gadus macrocephalus, assembly GCF_031168955.1. NCBI lineage: Eukaryota > Metazoa > Chordata > Actinopteri > Gadiformes > Gadidae > Gadus > Gadus macrocephalus. The sequence goes on along the minus strand of NC_082402.1, from coordinate 13,763,272 downwards.
CAGAGCTCCTAAACGTGCAGGTAATTACAATATTTTTTTCCAAAGGTAACAAGTGAGTTGGATGTGAAGTTAGTAAGATCAACTGATCATTTTCTTGTCCCTCGTTAAAAAAAAAGGAAATTGGCACATTGGCTTCCCCTCTGGCAGTGCCCCTGCTTGGCGAGAAGTTGCCATGCAGACGGACCGAAACCCCCACTGAGGGTCTGTTGGGTCATGAGACATCAAGGCCTCTCCTTTTATATCGTCAGTATAATGACATAGAAAAGAAAATGGCACGCGTACTCACAGGAGTGCATGAAGAAGTTTATTACAAAGAATGTGATGAGAGGAATGAGTTTCTGTAAATCAAATGCCTCTGTCACTCGAGATGAACAACATCATTGTACGCTCAAAGCCATAAAAAAGATTTAGGGTAATGGTTACATAGCTAGTAAATAACGACGGTTTGGTCTGCGGTAAGAGCTTGTCTTGTTTCTCTACAGCTGTTCTGTAGCATGCATATGAAGCATAATCAAGTAGAACACCAATCACCTATTAGCAGCAAGAGTTACATCATTACAGCAGCTGCCAATCAGGTGCCCCGTTCCGAGCAGGTGATCAAATCAATACATTCCCATTGGTTGAAGACATCTAAACTTCACCAGACTGCAAAACAAAAACTAAGTCACCCATTCAGCAAACTCGGGTCAACTGAAAGAAAGAAGTGCACGTTTGGTGAGGTAGCCCCAGCCCCTTGTGCACACCACGGCCGCTGAGCGCTACCGGCTGTTCTGTACAGTGGATGAGCCGTGAGCTACAGCTCGCACACACACGCACACACTCGCAGCACTCAGACACTAACACACACACACACACACACGATATACACAAGGTACATACAAGAGAGGTCAGGGGTCATTCGAAACACACACCGGAACTCCAGATAAGACCCTACACACGTTCTCCCTAGGGCTAACACTCGTACGGAGTGGACCATTGAAAGGCTTCTGACCGAAAGGTCACCGGTTACAACCCCCGGCTAGAATTAGATATGGAGGAGGTAATGTCAACTATAGCCCCCACATTTGTGTATTCTATGAGAAGCACGTTAAACGAAAGCTGAGCCCCAACCCTCTTCAACGCGAAAGAAGGGTTGATCAATTTGAAACCGAGATGCGTCACTGTATCAAGCTTTAAAGTTGGCCTGGGAAGGCCCATCAGCCATCGGCCACAATGACTTGGTGTGCTTCACAAATTACCATTGCGACGCAAGAACGGTTGGTTCAGTTACCACAGCGATGAGAAGGCGCTTCAGTGTCCATAGTGATGCCCAGAATTCATCAGTTGCCATAGCGGTGACAAGAAGCTTCCGTTACGATAGTGATGGCAAGACGCTTCTGTTACCTTGGCTATGATGAGAATGGTTCAGCTACCATAGAGATAAATGGGTAAAGGGCTCGTAGGTGGAGTGCTGGCTCCATCTGTAAGAGATATGAGATGAACGGTACTGGCGTGTGAATAGAAGAGGTCGAGCCCTGATCCCGCAGACAAACACAAACCAAGACATTCAAAATAAACTTCCCTTGTCAGGCACGCTACACACACACATTTTAGAAACAGGAGATAGCGAAATGGACTTTTTTTGTGTACATTTCTTCATTCAGAATCAGAAAGCCGTGTTGTTCAGCATTGGGATGTCCGGGTGAGTATTGATTTAATTTGTTTAAAGCTACATTCTTTTTCTTCATTGTTTATACTGACAAACAGGCCTCCTCGTCCACGTAGTGACCCACTCAGCTTACACACATTCAGTACCCCTAACATTTGATCTGTCCCGGTCGGACAGGAAACACACATTCTATACCTCCCCCCTCCCTTAAATACAGACCAATGACAGATTATCAAAGCACAAATAAATATACTCCATACATTTTGATACAGGGTCCACTGACTGTACTGTAGTGCAAGCGACTAATAATCATAACAATATTTTCTATAACTTTGTTTATATTCGTGTTGGCAGGCGCAATGTGGAAGCAATTACTACTGGTTGTTGTTGCTTAAATAGTTTCTGTAAAGGATACAAAGTACAGATGGACGTTGAGAGCCGCTGTGTTCTGTTGGCACCACACACACGGTGCTCACAGACATGTATGTGTTGTTGGCGGTCTAGATGAGATGTCCTCAACACCATTGGTACTAAAAGGCTGTCAGTCATCAGCCAGTGGGCGGGACATAGCTACTAGCTACGGACAAACGTATCCCCGGTGGCCCGCTCAGGACATGTGATGCCCTCCCCCGCCTCCGCCGGCGGCCCCGCGGGACGACCGCTTGGTGCTCTCGTTGGCGTTGGACGAGGAGGGGCCCCCGCGGGTCCGGTCCCCCAGGGGCCGGCTGGTCGGCTTCTTGTCCCGCGCCGAGGGCCTCGGCTGGCTGGTCGACGTGGGCCCCAGGGCCCCTACCTGGAGGCTGGAGGGCTCCACGATGGTGTTGATGACTACAGCAACAGAGAGAGGACATTCAACTAAATGTGCTGCAGTAAAGACGGGAGGCTATGGTAATGAACTACACAGAGGATTGATAGTAAACCAAGATACTAAAGTAAAGGCTGTGTGTTAAATCAAGGTTTACACTTACAGTAACAGAGGATTGGTATTGAACTAAGATACTAAAGTAAAGGCAGTATATTTAGGCCCATCCCATTTCTCCCCCTTCCCCTTCCCCCTTGTTTTGAAGGGGTAAGGGGAAGGGGTACCCCTTCCCCTTACCCCTTCAAAACAAGGGGGAGGGGGAAGGGGGAAGGGGTAGAAATGGGATTGGGCCTAAATCAAGTGATTACAGTAACAGCGAGAATATGTTAAGTACTACAGGAAAAACTAAGTAGAAAATCTCTCTAGGACATTTACCCTCTAGTTGTCTCTGAACTCTCCTGAGCTCCTGAAGAATGGAGGTGATCTCCTGTGAGAGAAAGCACGTGTCAGTAAAGGCTCTTTCTATTTAAGGTAATCCAGTTCCTTGATGGAAATGCAGGATAATATGGGACCGCTCCCACCTTATTGGATGTTTTCAGAATTGGGATTTCATTCTCAGCGTTGATTTTAGCCTCGATCTCCTCCCAGACCTCTGCCTTGTTGTGGAAGAGAACCCTAGGAAGGATCGGAGAAACGGACGGGATTAAGGTCAGACGGTTTCCACAGTTTGAAGACTTCCCCCATCACCTCTTCAACATCTGGTCCTCAAGTGAATTGAGTTACTGTATGTCGTTGCACGGGCTCAGCATTGTTCCTTACTTCATCTTCTCAGCGAGTTGCTCAGTGTTTTCCCGGATGGCTTGTGAGAGCTGAGACACGGGGTTCAACATCAGGTTGTCCAGGATCACCTAGAACCGTCCAACATGACAGAACAGCGCCATCAGCATGGTGCAGCAACCAGTCTGAAGAAACCTCTTCCCAGCACACTAAAACTGACTGCAGTGTTTCCCACGGCTAAGACGGGCTTTGACACTCAACTGTCTACAGACAATGAGAGTAAATAAAGGGGAGGAGCCAGTGACCTCTTGGCGGTTCCAGGGACGGCGCTGCTTAGAACCTGGCTCCGCCTCATTCATGTTTGCGTCCAGGACACTGGTGCAACCTGGAGGAACCTTCTGGTAGTTTAAACTAGCCTCAGGGAGATGTTGGACCAGCTGGAAAGAGAACAAAGTCACAATGGGTGGTGGTGGAAACCCCCCAACCAAGACCAGTAGGTCAGTGGTTCTACTGTAACCAGTAGGTCATTGGTTCTGTAAACCAGTAGGTTAGTGGTTCTATAAATAAGTAGGTCAGTAGTTATACTGCAACCAGTAGGTCATTGGTCCTCTAAACCAGTAGGTTATTGGTCCTCTAAACTAGTAGGTTATTGGTCCTCTAAACCAGTAGGTCAGTGGTTCCATTAACCAGTAGGTCAGTGGTTCCATTAACCAGTGGGTCAGTGGTACCATTAACCAGTAGGTCATTGTTTCCATTAACCAGTGGGTCAGTGGTCCTCTAAACCAGTAGGTCATTGGTTCCAATAACCAGTAGGTCAGTGGTTCTCTGCAGCAGTAGGTCAGTGGTACTAGTGGACCAGTAGGTCGGTGGTACTCTGACCCAGTAGGTGAGTGGTACTCTAAACCAGTAGGTGAGTGGTTCTAGTGGACCAGCAGGTTAGTGGGTCCGTGGGCCGCGAGTGGGTCGGTTCAATGGACCAGTGTCACCACCGGTGGGAGCCGTGCTACGTGAACGCATGCATCCAAGTCAACATGCGTCTGCGATGGAAAACAATATATGCAGTGAGTCTTAGTGTGGCTGGGACCAGGTGTGAAGGAGGAGAGTGCAGAGGAGGGGGTCAACAGTCACCGCCCAGACCCATGAACCCCCCCGTTCATGGGCGGGGTCAACTGTTGTGGCGTCACGTTAGTGCCCCGGGGCAATCCAAGCAGGGTGGAGACGTGTTAGGGTCGGTGGTGGTTAGAGGGTGGGGGGGTGGTGGAGGAGGAGGGGAACCAATCGGAAGACAGGGAAGACTAATGAGTCATCGATAGACACCTGAGATGGTCGGACCCCTGGAGAGTATGGATGTGGCCTCTGTTCGGAGAGGGGAGAGATGGGTGATGAGAATCCGGGCGATCAGCGCGTGGCCACGGCGTCATTCAGAAACCACACAGTTACCTTGTTGATCAGGAAACGGTTTCCTCTGATCACCACGATACATCAAAACAGGACTTGGTCCTTCAAGCAGCATTTGTTTCCACGAATAGCACTCGATACCACTAATACTCAAACATGACTATCTACCACAAAACCACAACGCAAAACCACACCAGCTCAAAACAGGCCTGAAAAACAGTCAAGCGCACAGAGAATAGAATACTATTATATTCAGTAATTATTATGACACCACGTCAAACCACTGACACACCGTGGCGACCTCCCCAAACACAAGTACTGTCAGTAAGGTCTCATTTCGGTTGGTACATCTACAAGGACTGGGTTCCTTGGTGTGGGTGCTGGAGTGGGGGGGGTGGCGGGATGGGGGAGACGTGTTATGGCGACCCACCTCTTCCCTGGAGGAGATGGGCGAGGCGGGGGTGTTGGGCTGGGAGCTTGGGGAGGAGATTGGGGTCCCGGCGATGGCTACGGGGGGGTCCCCGTCCCCGGCCACGTCGTTGATCTCCCTCGCCAGGATGGCCAGGTCTTTGGCCAGGTCGTGGCTGAGCCTGAGGAACCCGACACACAGTTACTGATTTACTTTGTCATCATTTATCACACAGTTTGATCCGAAGCAACTTACAGTGAACCCAGATTCACGTCATCGAGGAGGGGACGGGGTTAGGTTAGGGGTCATCCTGCTCAAGGATGCCTACAGGTGGACTTTTGGGCAATAAAGGTTTGAACCCACAACCTTTTGGCAGCTGGTCAAACACCCTATCCCCTAGACTATCCTGCACACAAGATGGCTGCTATGGTCCATAACAACACAGAGTTGTCATTAAGTCTATAATTGTGATGCTAACCATGGAAATGGCCTGACAGAGTTTGGGAACCCCTGGTAGATAGACGACTGGCGGAGCCAGGTCTTACTTTGCAATCTCAGCGCTGTGCGTTGTCCAGTTCTGGTAAGGGTCCACGTCGGTCTGGGGGTCGTCGTCCTCGGTTTCCACGGAGATGGACTTGGGGCGGGAGGGGGCGGTGCGCCCGCGGTGAGGCTGCGAGGGGGCGGAGGGCTGGGAGGAGCGTCGGGGTTTAGAGGTGCCGGGGCTGGTCTCGTACTCCTCCTCCGAGGAAGAGGAGTAGTCCGAACCCTTCTGCCTACGGCGAGAGGCTAACACAATACGATTGGTTATTCTACATGAACACTGAACCTCAGGATCTCCACGACAACCTAGAACCGCTAACCCTCAATGTGACGCTGAAATGGATTCAGACTAGAAGTCAATATCGATCACAGCGATCAATATCGATCACAGCGATCAATATCGATCACAGCGATCAATATCGATCACAGTGATCAATATCGATCACAGTGATCAATATCGATCCATATTGATCACTGATCTTGTATGTTCTTGTATGACTGATCTTGTATGTTTCTTATCTCACCTCAAAGAACACAATGTAATATTTGTTCAACCACTTATTGGCTTGAGGGTACATGGGTGAGAGGGGCAGCCAGTACTAACCGGTTCCAGAGTACTTAGTTCCGTTGGACCGGGTCCGGCCAGCGGTCTGCTTCGCCGCGGCTCCAGAGCCTTTGGCGGCAGCTTGCCTGGCGTCCCCCACCGACGACTTCCTGTTGGAGCCCCCGGGTTCCCGCCCGGAGTAGCTGTTGCGCCCGGCGGGGGGCGGGCCGGCCTCGTTGTCGCTGGGCGTGGTGAAGGAGCCGGCCCTCTTGCGGGGCATGGCCAGTATGTCCAGCCGAGAGAGCTTCTTCTCCGCCGAGCCTTTGGACGCCGCCCCCACGTGGTCCGAGTTCTGGGACCCCCGGTCCGTCTCGGCGCCCTCGTTGTCCGAGGTCTCGCCCAGGCGCGCGCGGCGGAGCATGGAGGCGCGGGTGGGCCGCGGGGCCGACAGGCTGTTGGACCGCGTCAGGACCTGCTGGGCCGCCGTCTTGGAGGTCTTGCCGTTGTCCTCCTTCTGCAGAGGGGCGGTGAGCTTCTTAGTGCGGCCGGACGTACGAGAGCCGGCCTCGTGGTCCGAGGAGACGTTGTCGCCGTGGCTCTGCCCCGGCTGGCCCTCGGAGAGGTCCAGGGAGCCCCGGTTGCCGGCGCTGCGGCGCATGTGGAAGCGTTTGGCCGCCTCGGCCTTCCCGCCGGACGCATCGGACCCCACCTGGCCCCGACGTTTCTCCGATAGGCGCTCGCGGGCGGAGAGCTGGCGCCCCTTCTCCTGGATGGACGGGCTGGAAGAGGACTTTTCCTTCTGCAGGCCGCTGATGACCGAGCGCTTCTTGGAGACGGAGGTGACCGGTGTGTTCTTGTTGCTCACCTGGCTGACGGTGCTGGCCGTGTCCACGTCCGACTCCCCGGACAGAGAGTCCCCCATGTGGCTGGAGGAGCCGCCCTTCTTGGAGCTGCGGCCAGACCCAGAGGAGTGGAAGAGCGGGCCTTCGGACTCCTTGAAGAAGACGTCTGGGGCGGCCTCCTTCCTCTGCTCCATGTCCCTGATGGACGGGTGGCTGGAGATGTGCGGGAGCTTCTTCTTCTGGACCGTGTCGCTCTGGCGCTCTTTGGTGAAGCTCTCTTGCCTGACGATGGCGCCGTCTTTCGTGGGGACAGAATCCTTGTCCTGTAATTGGAGGTTGGGGGCCGAGCTGTTGGGCTTGACACTCGTCCTACGGGGCTCGTGGCCACTCAAGTGACGAATCAGAACGGTGGTGGGCGGGTTCTTGGATGGGGCCTCTTTGAGGCTCCGGGGTGGGTCAGCCTTTCCTGGGCTGTCGGAGCCGATGTAGAAACAGGTGGACTTGGTGGACGGGGACGGAGAAACCCTCTCTGAAGGTCTGACCTGAGGCACAGGAGCTCTGGACGAGGCCTTGGCCGTGGTCTTGGCCTTGGTCCTGTGAGCTCGCTCCTGTCCATCGTCCGAACGGCTGGTGTCGCTCAGGCTGTCCGGGTCCACGTCGTCTCTGATGCTAAGCAACTGGCCAGATTCGGGAGGGCATGTGGCCCTGGCTTCTCTGTCCAGGGTTTCTGGTCCAGGGTAAGAGTCCTGCTGGATCAGGATGCTGGGGGTGCTGCCGTCCATTCTCTCCCCAGGAGGAACCTGGGGTAGCAGCCTCTTGGTGCGGGAAACCTGGCTGCACTCGGACTCTGGCTGGCTCATCACTGACCGGCTGGATAGGTAGCGAGAATCTAAAAAGGAAAACAGGGATCCAATGAGGCCTTAAAAACTAAAACAATATTCCATATATGAACAAGGGCCATTCGGATTGAGTTTGCAACAAGATCTCGTCAGCTCACCATCCAGAGATTCCCCAACAGAGGGGGGCGAGGCCCCTTCAGCGTAGCTGTCTGCCAGACTGGCCCAGCGAGAGACCCACTTTGGGCCCTCCATTCCTGCTGCGTTAGCAGGAGGAACCTGCAACACAACATTTCATCACCATCCCCAGAAGACGACGGAGATGAACAGACCTTAAAGCAACCAAGGTATAAGATGAACTAGATGGGGGTCAGGAGAAAAGTAGGGTGTACATTAAGTGGAGTAACACATGCAGTGGATTGGGACATGCAGTGGTGTTCTCTCAAACGTTACACAGTGGTATCGTCCTGGGTTTATGTTTACCTGCACCGGGCCGGTTGTGGTGCCACTGATAGTGGCCGGGTTAAAGCCATGCATTGGATCCACAGCACTACCATCGATCTCAAGGCTAGTGTGCTCATCCTTCCCCTCATTAATGACTGGCCTATAAACAGAGGAGTTTACACCACTATACTCTGGAGAGTCCAGGACACCAAACACCTGTCAGGGGTCAGAGGTCAGAGCATGCGGGAGGAGGAGGAAGCAGCACAGAGGGAAGACAGGAAACAGGAAGTAGAGATGAAGGTCAAGAGGTGTGTCGTGCATTTTCAACGTAATGCAAATTCAGAAACACATCTCGTATGTATAGGACATATTATTCGACTTTGTAGAGCTTAATACGCGATACATTGATACATGTATAATTTTCTGTACCCTGTTACACAGGTTAAGTCTAACGCAATAATATAAATGTATTTCAAGCACTTTTCCCGTTATATATATATATATATATATATATAGGAGGATTCTGCTTCAACAGCCGAGAGGCCCGGCAGGTTAAAGTGTGATAATAACTCTGTAGACGTCCGGCCCCAGCCACTGCGGACCGACCTGGTCTATCATGTTGCGGGCCTCCTCCACCTCTGTGTCGTGGCACTCGGTCTCGATGGTGTAGGTCCCCGCGTCGCTCAGGCTGTCGTCCTCCTCATTCCGGCCCACCCGCTGGGTGCGGGGGTCCAGTCCCCGCACTAGACCCGGAGGGAGCATGGCGGCCTGGGCAGGGCCGGGCTGGCGGGCCGGAGAGGCGGGCGGGCCGAGAGAGCCGGCCAGGGTACTCCGCGTAGGGGTGGGGGTCAGAGTGCTGGACACGGGGACAGGGGGAGCAGGCGAGGAGGGGTACGAGGCCGGGGTGGGGGTCTTGGGGCTTTCTTGTGGGGAAGGGAGGTGCATGCAGGCGGGGGACACCATGACGGGTGGGGCCGACATGGGCGGAGGGCCCGGCCTGTCCCTGGTCGGAGACGGCGGACCCCCAGAGTCCTTGAGGAACTCGGCGGCAAACTCCTGCACCAGCTTGGACTTCTTCCCCACGCTGCCGAAGGGTCTGGTGGGGGGGGCGCGCGGGGTGGCGGAGGCCAGCACGTCCCCCTCCGTCTTCTCCCTCTTCAGAGAGCTGGACCGCTGGGGGGTCCCGTGGCCCTGGGTCTTCAGGGGAACGGTCACCTGCTGGGTGGCGGGGAGGTGGCCGTGGACAGAGGCCGGCCGCTCGCTGCCTTTGCGGCGCTCCATCTTGGCCTTGAGGGCCGAGTAGGAGTCCGCCTGGGCCGGGGTGTGGGTGAAGGACTGGGAGCGCTTCTTACGAGGGTTGTCGTCGAAGAACTCGATGATGAAGGCCTGCTGGCTGAGGTGCTCCGGGGGCCCTGGTGTGGAGGTCTGGCTGGGGGACCCCTGGCTGGGGGACCCGTGGTCTGGGGACACCTGGGTGGGCGGCTCCTGGATGGGGGTCTGCGGCGGGCTCTGCGGCGGGCTCTGGGACAGCGAGTCAGGAAAGGACGGGGAGACGACAGCAGGCATGGGGACCGCCTGCTGGGAGCAGACGGACTGACCCGATTTGACCGTCTGCTGGGACACTTCGGACTGGTCGGTCTGGACCGAGTGGTTGGACTTGCTCCGCCTCCCTACGAGAACGGGCTCCTCAGAGTCGCTCTGGGTGCCGTCCTCGTGGTGGTGACCTGAACAACAAGAACAACCCTTTAGGAAACCCAGAGCTCCAACACTGGACAGGGCACAGCTTTGTGATTTGCAAGACATACTTGTTACTTGGCTGACTTGGAACTACTGTATCAAGCCCAGCTTCTGTGCATTATGAACTTTTTATTTATAAAAAATAAATAAAAAAAGAATAAAGCTATTTAGTGGATGATCCTCAATTATTTACTATTTAGGGAATTGTAATGATTGATTATTAAATAAGCAGGTCAGGGTTAGGGGCGTCCTACTCTAGAATGACTACAGAGAGGCTGCGACATTAGGAACAGAACCCAGTAGCTGGGAGTCAACAACAGCGTAACCACGTGACTCTCCTGTATAGAGGTTGACCCCTGACCTTTGAGGGTCTTGGTGTTGATGGCCTGGTCGCTCTTGGTGCTGTAGACGTCCTCGCAGGTGGGCCTCTTCTTCATCATGCTGACGTCACTGTGGACCAGCCAGTCGGCCACCTTGCTCTCGGCGGACATCAGGTCCACGGGCGCTCCCACCGGGGCCTTCAGGTGCAGCGCCTGCTGCTTCCGCTGGCGGGACGTGAACTTGGTCACGTGGTCCTTGATCTTTATCTTCCCCGGCGTGAAGTCATCGAACTCGATGGTGAAGGAGGCGTGGCTCTGGACCACGGGAGGGGTGGGGGTGGGCGGGGAGGGCGGGGCCTGGGCCGGGGCCGTGGGCGTGGCGAGGGGCGTGTCCGTGTCCTTGGTGGGCACCTCGTGGAGCTCGGCCTCCGGGGACTTGGGGTGCTGGTGGAAGTCCTTGGTGGGGATCTCGAAGTAGCTGGCCTCGCGGTGGTACCCGGGGAACCCGGCCTGGTTCTCCCTGAAGTCACACAGCTCGGGGTTCTGGGCCTCTGAACACAAGCACCACGCCGACACCGCGGTCAGACACACTTTAAACCTGAAACTTCACTTCTGAACTTTAGTGTTCGTTTAAAGGGGAGCTGTGAGCGGATATTTTCTCAAGTGCTGCTTGGTCAACATCAACTCTGTTTCTACCGTAAAAATGGACTGGGTTTTTTCTTCATTAGCCTGCTTTGGAAAATAACATCAAAGGTCAAATCTTTCATGGGAACGAAGTTGATGATGCAGAGTGCAATTATTTCCCAACATGCATCTGTAGCAGTATAATTGAATATTAGAGAATAGCCAAGCGTGACGGCTTCCTTCTAATCACTTGAGATAACACCACCAAAGCTAAGAAATATCTATCAATTCACCCTCACTCACATACTAGTTCACCAACACTTACTTCACACATACCAATAACATTACAATATGATGTATTAAATGACCTTGTTTACCGGGCAGCCATCTTGGTTCTTAACACTATGAGGGTGATGGAAGCAGCTGGTGTTTAGTACCAAAATGGAACCAAGATGGCCGCTAGGTTAGGCCTGTAGTTTTTGCCAGGGAGCAGAGGATACAGACCTGGGTGAAGACCATCGCTGCACATGTCCTCCTCCCCCCACCAAGATGGCTGCCCATACAGGGGGGTCGGCCGGGGTCCTGGGCAGTCTGACACACACACACACACACACACACACACACACACACACACACACACACACACACACACACACAATATTGTACTATGTCAGTACTCTATCACTATCTCCCTTTCTGTCTGTCTCTATATGGCATCTCTTTCTATCTATCTATCTATGTCGATATCTATAATATAGAGAGATATATATGCGTTGTTTTTTTTAGTAATTGTTAAGCAGGACTGTGTGTGTCGCAGACGGCCATCCCCTCGGAAACAGTACAAATATGGATGCTCCGCTCGGATGGGTGGGGCAGCTGTTTCCATGGAGACAGGATGAGGGCAGAAAGGGGGAGGGGCAGTACAATGAAAATCTGCTGATGCTTACATCATCATAAAGGGACAGGATGCAGAGATGTGCGTATTCTCTGATAGAAAACAGTATTCTCAGTTTGTTTTACTAAGAAAATGGAAACATGACTTTAACGTGCTGCATTCAATTAATCGTATATTGCTAGATTCTAAAACAGCGACCCTCTAAGCCACTGCGAGAGGGACACTCAATCCAGCCCTCAATGTGCCAAAAATGGATAGTTTACGATGCTGGTCGCAAAACACTGAAGGACTGGCGGCGTCCCTCAAGACAAATGTCACTGACGCTCCGTCACCAATCTTTACTGCCTATAGTTCTACCCTGTTTCTAGGGTAGTGTGGGGGGAGGATTAGGAATTCTACCTGGGGTCTGGCTCGGGGTCTGGCTCGGGGTCGGGGTCTGGCTCGGGGTCGGGGTCTGGCTCGTGTTCTGGATACGGGTCTGGGTCTTGGTGCGCTCCGGTTTCTCAGGTCGGGGCCGGTCCTCCGTCTCGGCGTGTTTGCCCATCTGCAGCTGGCTGGTGTACTTCTCATGCTGAAACGGCAGAGGGGGGGACATTAGACCAACCGTGGAGCTCAGTTGGACAAACAGCAATAACACGCACACACACACACACACACACACACACACACACATACACACCTTCAGAGCCTCCTCTGGCACTATGTGCTGGCTCTTCTCCAGGGTGTAGACATGGGTATGTGTTCACGTTAAGGTCAACATCCTTGCCGCTAAATATATAAATCCAAAATGATAAGTGAGGCTGACAATAATCAAAGCATCGATATGGAGTAGATACTGGGATGACCCAAGTGCTGCGATCCCTAGTTCTAAAAACAACAACTGGACAGAGGGCAGATATCAAACGCACACATTTAAAACAGGAAGTGACGTTGTGGGAAGGCTCCGAGACATGGTATTGATGCAAATGAGGTGACGGGAAGCAGGTTTAAAAGGCTGAAAGGATATCATATCCAAAGCGCACGATGTCCGACAGCTTGAGGGTGAAGTAGGTCTGCTCTGGGATCCGCAGGTCGTTCACAAACGTCTGGACAGGGAGTCAACACAACAAACATCCAATAAACACAAAGAATACTCAGGGTGCCTAAAGGCGAGGCTGACACTGTGGATTGAACCCAGAGACTTTCGACTTTCGGCTGAGACCCTGGTGGTCACTTGATGTGAGCCTGTCTCCTACTTAACATTTCAAGTATTATGGATTATTAGAGAGCAGTACAAAGGGAACAGAAGGAAGGTTAAAGACGACGGGATGCGGTAGTCGCTCACCCCGTTGAGACTGCCCAGGTCCTTGACCAGGTGCTGGTCTGTCGCCGGGTTATAGTTGATGACGGCATGCTGCTTGTCCACACTGCGAGACTACGACACACACACACGTACGCTATGTTAGTCCCTTTATCATCTGTCAGTGTGTACTGTATTACTTGTTATGATGCTATGCTTTGTTGTGAGCTGTCTGCTAAAGTATGCTGAAATATGGATTTTATTCGTATGCTACATACGAGTGTAGCATACGATCAATTCAATGTATTTGTATAGCCGTTAATCACAGGTACAGTCTCAAAGGGCTTAACAGGCCGTATATGTATGACCCCTCCCTGACCCTAGCCCCCCAGAGAGCAAGAAAAAAAACTCCTTCCAGGGATGGTCAGGAGCGCAATGGGTGCTATGATTGACATACGTACAGGCAAAACATTTTAAATAATTTAGTTTATAAAATGAATGTCTATGGTGATGGGGCGCCAGCTGGCTAACCGCAAGTAGAGTCCAGGCATTCAGCTGCGGTCACTGAGATATGCCAGGCATAGTGTTGAGGGTCTGGATGCTAACCTATGCCTCCAGATTTACTGGCTGTACACATGCAAACACATATTGTTTGGTGGCTGAATCCTTACACATGCTAACAGATAATTATTGCTAGCTGTATGCTAAACACATGCTAACAAATATTGTATATTGTAATGAACACATGCTTACAGTTTGTTTTCAGTGGCTGTATGCTAACATGCTAACAAATAGAGTGTAGTGGCTGTATGCTGCAGACAAAGGCTGTGTGCCACCTGACCTGCAGCCTCCACTCACCTAACACAATAGACACATAATACACACACAAAACACACACACACACACACACAACACACACACAATACACACTGCAAACCACAACACAACCCACAGCCAAACACACCACATTGGCAGCACAGCATGTTGGCCACTGTTCAAAATTGGCATGTTTTTTGTGAAACAAGTAACAGAATTCAGGCAGTTAAAATGTGGAGTGATTCATCAGTGTAATACCTGTTTGGACTCAATTTATATTTGGTTGTCCCACTTTCCTTCAAAAGTTATTATTCATTAACATCCTTAAGCAGATGTTTATCCAACCGGTAAGCTGTAGACAATGGCGTTAGAACTCAGAACCTTTCAGCTTGGAACTAGTTTGTAGCAAGTTTGTGGTCAATATTTAGCTAATCTGCAAATTGTCTGTATGTGCAAACTGTCCAGATGTGTTCTGTAGAACCACATTTGGTGTGGTCAGGTGTGTTGTGTGTGTGTCCAGTTGATTTGTGGTCAGGTGTGTTGTGGTCAGGTGTGTTGTGCGTGTCCGGTTGTGTTGTGCTCAGGTGTGTTGTGCTCAGGTGTGTTGTGCTCAGGTGTGTTGTGCTCAGGTGCCCTGTGGTCGGGTGTGTTGTGTGTGTCCAGCTGTGTTGTGGTCAGGTGTGTTGTGGTCAGGTGTGTTGTGCGTGTCCGGTTGTGTTGTGCTCAGGTGTGTTGTGCTCAGGTGTGTTGTGCTCAGGTGTGTTGTGCTCAGGTGTGCTGTGGTCGGGTGTGTTGTGTGTGTCCAGGTGTGTTGTGGTCAGGTGTGTTGTGTGTGTCCGGTTGTGTTATGGTCAGGTGTGTTCTATGTGTCCAGGTGTGTGTTGTGGTCAGGCGTGTTGTGCTCAGGTACATTGTATCCAGGTGTGTTCTATGTGTCCAGGTGTGTGTTGTGGTCAGGTGTGTTGTGCTCAGGTAAATTGTATCCAGGTGTGTTCTATGTGTCCAGGTGTGTGTTGTGGTCAGGTGTGTTGTGCTCAGGTGCGCTGTGGTCGGGTGTGTTGTGTGTGTCCAGGTGTGTTGTGGTCAGGTGTGTTGTGGTCAGGTGTGTTGTGTGTCCGGTTGTGTTATGGTCAGGTGTGTTCTATGTGTCCAGGTGTGTGTTGTGCTCAGGTGTGTTGTGCTCAGGTACATTGTATCCAGGTGTGTTCTATGTGTCCAGGTGTGTGTTGTGCTCAGGTGTGTTGTGCTCAGGTACATTGTATCCAGGTGTGTTCTATGTGTCCAGGTGTGTGTTGTGGTCAGGCGTGTTCTCACCTGCAGCATTAGCTCACAGTCCTCACGGCCAACAAAGATGAGCTCCCTGGGCAGCCGGTGGCGGGTCCCAGAGCTGCTCACCAGGAACCAGGAGGTCACACTCATCTTCACAGGCCTGCCGGGACACCCCACGGCATGCTGGGAAAAGAAATGAGAATTAGGGTGAGAACAGACGACAGAATGATGGAGGGTTGAAAGTGAATAGACAGAATGTTGGAGGGATGATAGAGAAATGATCGAATAATGAAGGGATGACAGAGTAGAGGCAGAATGATAGAGAATAGAGAGAAAATGATGGAGGGATGATGGAGGGTGGTAGGCCTATGACTTAATTCTGTTCTTGCCTGCCTGTATTCATACAGAATGTTGTACAGTGTTTTAGGCAGACAAATTAGGCCGACCATAGTCCAACCATTTTTTTATCAAAGAAAACAGTAATTCTAACTAATTATTTAATTATAGCGCAACGCGACTCAGGCGTAACCTAATAATGGATGTGGAGGACTTAATTGATCTCGCAGAAACCGATAACACGCCTCATGGGAAGGCATAGGATGCAGAGTAGCCCTAAACAACCAAACCTGCAGGCTTGTCCCGTTGCTTGTTGAGTTGACCCTTGATATCCGGTACCGTTAAGCGGGGCAATATAGACAATCAGGTGCCGCGTGGTAAGCTACAGAGACCATCGAGGGAGGTTTTTTAGTAGAACCTTGCTATGTGGCGCCTCGGTGACAGACGGACGGGCCGGTTTGGTCCGGAAAAGACACAGTCCGTTTTCATAAGGGAAACCGTGGCGTTTAGGGACGAGGATCTGGGCGGCTTAATCTCTAGAGCCGTTATGATAATCGCTGGAAACAGAGAGCCGCGCCGCTGTCTATTTCGGCAGAGCAAGATGTGATACAGGCCACCATTAAATATAACATGTCATCTGAATGGAGACTCAACGCGTGTTCTGACACCACGGTTTTAGATTCACGGGGGATAGCCTACACCCATTCCGTGGTTTTTCGTTCCCCACCTACAGTAAAAAACACAATACACACCTCCCTATGAATACAAATCATCAGTATGGATGCCGGGCAGACCGAGGCAGGGCGCGCCGTGTCCCTCCCCTCCTCCCCGCCATCCTCTCTCTTACCTCCGCTCCAGATGCGCCGCGCCGCTCCGCAACAAAACCCCGCGATATCCGCGTCTTTAATTCAAAACTGCGTCATGTGTGTCTCGAGCAGCCCCGCGGGGATGTGAGGAAAAGAACCGCAATTAATATTGACCGGGGATTTTATTTGAAATGGGGAATCGCCGACCGTCCGTGTCGCCGCTCGAGCTCGGGATGCTGCTGCTGTGCTGTTATGGCATTTCTATAGCAGCGCGAGAGTCACCGCCTGTGGACCTGCGCGCGGGCAGGTTGTTGACGCAACACCACCGCGTCACCTGCTGCCCGGCAGGTGGACGACATCTACAACCGAACCAGAATAAACGGATAATAAATCTATATCGCGTTTCATCAGGATTTAAATATATTAAAATATATGAACAAATAACCATAATTTATTAGAGCGCCAAATAAAGGGCCAATGAGCACCGTTTCTATTTCAGGGTTTCAATTTATTAGCCGGTTCATAGCATTGCTGTTTATTTCGATTTTATTCATCACGTGTATTTTTATTAATTTTTTTACATATTTATTTCCGTATTTACCTTTCAAAGAGAATTAATGTATCCATGACGTCATATATAAATGTTGCAATGAAGAGCCTTAGCCACGCCCCTTCCGCTGTCTCCTGTGGGACCTTGGTTGCGGTCGGGTGGTCCAAAAATTACGTCATATACTATTTTCTAACCTCTTTGCTTTGACCTTGATGTAAAACGTCATAAAGACATGAAAGATGTGAAGGAGAATTCATAAAGACTTAAGAAAAGACCAACGCGGTGCAAAGAGAATTTGACTGCACTTACACATGATTTATATAGCGCTTTTCTATGACTCAAAGTTGCTTTTCCCTGAGGGGCTGTGGTAGCAAAACAAACAACACATACAGCACTGACACACAGGTGGATTAGGGGGCCTGCTAAGAAAAGTCAGTAGAGAAAAGATGGGTCTTGAGGCGGGATTGGAAGACTGGGAGGGACTCAGGGTCTCTGAGGTCTTCGGGGAGGGGGTTCCAGAGCCAAGGAGCTGCCCAGGTGATGGCTCTGTCCCCTAAACTGCGAAGGTTGGACTTGGGGGTTCAGAGAAGGCTGGCTGAGGTGGACCTGAGGGACCGAGAGGGTGGAGGGGGAGAGGAGGACACACTCAAAAAAATGACTTTTAGGCATTGTAATGTATACTTATTCAAAAGTAGTAATTCTTACAGTGTAATATCAAGTTTCAATAGGAACTAGAAAAAAACATGAAACTATACACAAAATATTCATGTAAGGAATGTTCTTGACTTGGAAGAGTATTTTTTACTAGATATTTACGCATACTATTAAATTATTTATTGTCACTGCACCAACACCTGAACATTCTAAGTAACTTTTATTCTGAAGAAACAGCGCATTGGATTTCGCGCATGCGCCATTTGACAACGTATGAACGTAAAGCCAGTGAAGCGCCAGAGAAGAAGCGGGAAGAAGGCTCTGAAGCTCTGAAGCAAGATCTCTGGATCGCAATTTTGCTGGATCGGGTCGAGAGACTCGAGACGAGTGAGTAATTGCCTTTCTGTTTTATATTTGTAATCGTAGAAGAGTTTGTGTACATTTTGATGGTTTGATTATAGTCTGCTTGACGCAATATACGTTAGTAATGTTGGTAGTGCCTGTAATATTCGTTTTTCGCCATCGCCATTTTGGTCTACCAGGCGAGACTAGCTTAACGTTTGTAGAGGTGAGTTGCATTACTGAAGAGTCAGCACAAGTTTAACTTAAAATGTCTTCTCTCAAAACGAAAACGAGTTGTTTTTATAGGGAAGTGTTTATGGTTGACTTCAAGTCGAAACTAATACCTTTTTGGCGCCATGTTTGACGATGACTTTCACTTGAACTAGTTAAGTTAGCGCTAGCCTGTATTTTCACTGAGGCCCACATTAACCTCCTCAATGTCGACTTAAACAGTGGCTCTTAATGTTACATTATCTTGGCATGATATTTATTTCACTCTTACATGTGAGTTCTGAGTTATATCAGACCGTTCAAATAGGGCCCTTAATGTGCCCCTGATGGTCAAAATTCAAAATCAACGGAGCCCTCAGGTGAATCTAGTCTTCGAACCTTTGGTGTGGAGGTGCGTCTTGTTTGTTGTTTTCAACCAATGAGCAGTATCTCCAGCAGAGTGAGTTTTGCCCTCCAGGCATGAAATCATTCCAATATATTGTGGTATCCCAACCTTCTGCTTAGAAATGTTTTGTTTAAAGCTCAGTCAACTAAATAGGAATTATCCTATGGCAATGAAGTCGATATGAATGATTGAAGAAATTCGGTTTGTTCCTCAATAGCATTGTCTTCTTTTCTTGTAAATTCTTTGCAGGAGGACAACCGCAGTGATGCTACTGAACACGTCCTCAAGATCATGGTCGTCCATGATGCTTCAGAAGAGGATCCAGTCGATGTCTCCATCATTCTTGAAGGCAGGGAGGTGTTGCATGGATGTGGAAACACCGCTAAAGCTTGTACATTATTGATGGGACTGTATGGGGACACATTAGTGCCATAATTCACTAATGTGATAAAAGATACATTCGGGCGTATTATATTATTCCACACGCGTAGATATTAACTGCGAGCGTGCAAATGATCTCTGCGCGCGCAAAACAGCCTCTCGCGTGCGCAAATTACCTCAGCGCGCGCAAAACAGCTTCTCGCGCGAGCAAATTACCTCAGCGCGCACAAAACCTCTCGCGAAAGATGTTTTTACGCTCTCGCTCGAATTTAATTTTGGCACTATGGGGGAGGGAACCAAGGCAGGGCGGGCTTTCCTATGATTGGCCGTTTCTGAAGCGCGATATTTGATTGACAGCCCTCCTCAGCCCTCCTCTCATTCAATTCTGAATTGTACAGTAAATGGCTGAAACGATAGTTACGTATTGTAACTCCAGATTCTATGAGTATAGGCGCAGCCTTTTAAGTGTCGGCCTCACCTTTAAATAGCTGAAGCAAAGCTGTTTATTGGGAGCAGAGTGTCCGCCGGCGCCCGGACTATATCTGCGAAATGCGGACGTCGTTGAGGCATGCCGCATGCGGACGTAATTGAGGCCCACACTGTTGGTGGTCGGGGATTACAAATTTTTCAGTGCTACGGCTCACGCCTAGGGATAACCCAATAGCGATAGCCTTAAAAGGCTGCGCCTATACTCATAGAATCTAGAGTTACAATAAGTAACTATCGTTTCAGCCATTTACTGTACAATTCAGAATTGAATGAGAGGAGGGCTGTCAATCAAATATCGCGCTTCAGAAACGGCCAATCATAGGAAAGCCCGCCCTGCCTTGGTTCCCTCCCCCATAGTGCCAAAATTAAATTTGAGCGAGAGCATAAAACCTTTTTCGCGAGAGGTTTTGCGCGCGCTGAGGTAATTTGCGCGCGTGAGAGGCTGTTTTGCGCGCGCAGAGATCATTTGCGCGCTCGCAGTTAATATCTACGCGTGTGGAATAATATAATACGCCCGAATGCATCTTTTATCACATTAGTGAATTATGGCACTAATGTGTCGCCATAGGACTGATCTATGCCCTCAACCTTATACCCATAACCTTTTTTTAATTTCTTTCTTGTTCATTCGTCTACTATGCATTGTATTTGATTATGTTTGTACAATCTTACAAAACACTATGCTTTACTGTTCCCGTAGAGACGCATTGTTTTGAGAAACTGCAATCGGAAAAAAGATTTGACTATTCATCTTCATCCAGTCCTTGTTATCAATAAAATTGCTTCATTACAGTACCATATCTTGTTGTCTTTTCAAGTTTAATAATCTCAGTGCCTTATTTTTTGTTGATTTATTTGAAGTTGTGTATGTGGGGCTACTTTAAATAAATAACACTTCAAGTTATTTGATTTCATACAATACAATCAGTGCTTTGAGCATTTAGCTATTTGCCATTTGGTAATATTTATCAAAAGAAACTAGGCAACATTTATGTAATTTTAGTGTGTAAAACCACTAAATACAACTGAGTAATAGAAACAGAAAAAGTATAGTAAAATCTACTTATTCAGTTCATAACACTAAATATTATAGACTAGTAAGTTTTACTCACTATTTGGATGACCATGATGTTCCTGTATTGACATAATTAAGTAAAATATACTTAATATTTTCACAAATGTCAAGGTTAGCAGCAAGTACATTTTACTTGTTGCCGGCAATTAAGTTGTACTTGATTATTAAAGCATTGAAGTTACTTAGTTTTTTTTAGTGCAATTTCTTACAAAGATTTTTTTAAGTAAATTCAACAAGTTATTTTTTTGAGTGCAGTGAGATATGGGGCAGCCAGTTGGTGGAGGGCTTTGGGGTTAGGACCAGGATCTACACATTCATTTGGTGGGAGATAGGAAGCCAATGGAGGTCCTTTAGGTTGGGGGTGATGTGGTGCCAGGGTTTGGTGTGAGACTAGGAGTTGGGCGCGTGCATTCTGGAGTAGTTGTGACGAGGAGATGAAGGCGTGGATCAGTGTCTCAGCAGCAGGCCTCGAGAGAGAGAGAGAGAGAGAGAGAGAGAGAGAGAGAGAGAGAGAGAGAGAGAGGGGCAGATCTTTGCGATATTGCGAATGTGGTAAAAGGAGGATTTGAAAATTTAAATTAGCTTGATTGAATGTAAAAAAAATGGATGTTTTGTTTTATAGAATGGAAGAATGGTGCGTTGTTTTGAATTATACTGCCGCAAGGAATTGTGGGACGGTAGACCTACATCTTGCAGGATACTCCTTCCTATTGCTGGACCGGGGCGTGGTCAAGCTCTACTTACTACAGGGTGCATCATGCTAACCTCTACCCTCGATCAACCAGAATACCTGGTTATTAAGTACCATCGAATAGTTTGCTTAAAAGATGTCCCTTTATGTCCCCTGGCTATAAATAAAACGATAATGTTAAGATAATGTTAAAGGGGAAAAATACAGACTAAATTTAAAACTGAAAATGAAATAAATGAATACAGAGACTTGAGCATTTTTTTTTCAGATATTAAACACCTGTATTTATTCATTCATAGTGGTAAAGGGGTTAGGGTTGCTTTGCAGCCTAACCCTAGGATCCACTCTGTTTACTGGATTAAAGCATCTGCTCTCATTAGTTTACATGTTAACATCTGATCTGTGAGAGTGTTAGGTCTGCATTAGCAGTTAAGTATTCAGTACTTGAAGTAATGCAGTACTATAAAACCCCTCAGCAGTGCAGATAAACCCAATGACCCCCCTCCCCGCCCCGACCACCTCCACCAATGCACACATTTACAGATACACACACGCACAAACACAGACACGCATACACCGATTAGGATCCTCCTCTCAAAAACCCCTCCCACACCAAGCCACATCCAATCAGATTACAGCTTTGGTTGATTTGCTGAAACCAACGGAATCGAAAGGCCAACAGCTTTCTTCATCTCTAAAGCCAAACATGTGTTTCATTGGTAAAGCGCGTTGAGCTGCCGTCTATTGGCTATACTCCCAACGAACAGCTATGCTCCTTCTCTGTCGACCTCTTGAAACAACACTGAGGCTGAAGTACCCTGCACCGGAGTTTGACCACAAAACACAATACACAAAACACATTAACAGTCAGAGATTAAGATAATATAACATAGTATATTAAAATATAGAATAATAACCTGTCCATATGTCAGTAATTAAGATCGCCATGAGTGCAGACATTTCTTATCAAGATTTATATTTCACAGCAGCTGAATGATACAGCCAGGTGGACAAAAGGGTTCCATTGATGGTGTCCACGGTTTACCAGTATATTTAATAAATATCATAAATATATGGCCTTTTAAGCACTCTGAGAGTGTACCTGTGATTAAGGGTTATACAAATAAAATTGAATTGAATATGCATCTTTGAGCCAGTAGCATCTAATTTCATATGTATGTAAAAAACATTAATAATAACACCAGGAGGTCATGGATTGGGCCAAAGACTTTATTTGAGGTGTTCATCCAACAACTACGTGAACAGAAGATAGAAAACCCCTCCAGAGCTGCTGTTGGAAGACGAAGCTATCGCAGGACAGAATGGAGTCTCCCTCTTGTACTTTACATTATTGGTTTCTGATATATATATTCATATATATAAATATATATATATACGAAGGAAGGGAGGGAGGGGTATAGGTGAATGACGTGAGGGGGGTGGTTGTTGTGGATGGGAGTGGGGTGGGGGTGGGGGGGCATAGGTCAAGGGTTATAGTGGGTCAGAGTTCACTTCTGCTCGGGCATGAGGTCGTCGATGGCCTGGCCCGCCTCCAGGCGCTTCTCCATGTCCACCATCAGTCGGACGCCGTCCACCACCATCTGCACCAGCTCCACCTCCGAGAAGCCCAGCCGGTCGGCGTTGGAGATGTCGAAGACTCCGCCCACTGCGGCGGTGTCCACGCCACCTGAATGAGGAGGAGGAGGGGTTAGATGGATAGAGTCATCTTCCCTTAGGGTTAGGGCTAAGGCACCTTTCACTTAAGGGAGAGGTGTCAGGGACACGGTTTAAGGTCCAAAGCCATCTAGTCATCTACTTCTAGGTTCAGGGGTTAAGGGCCATCTAGGGTTCAGGGTAAGTCCTTTAGCGTCATGCGGTTCAACGTATTTACCTGTTCCACGCTTCTGGAGCCTCAGCCTCTTGAGGACCTCTCCGAAGGACTCGTGCTTGCTGAGGTTGGGGATCTTCACGTGGACGCCGGCGCGCAGCCCGGTGCCCAGGTTGGAGGGGCAGGTGAGGACGTATCCCAGGTGCTCGTTCCACATGAACTCGTGTCCTCGGTCCTTGAACAGGGATTCGATCTGCAATGACATCAGGAGGTGGTTTGGTTTTGAGTGTGCAGCTAAGAGAAGACATGGGATTCTCCATGGCGCGAGGTATCTATTGGTTAAGAGGTTGCATCGTTCCTTTAGCAGGAAGGCGTGAGGGTAATGATGCGATTGGACGTAGGAATTATAGCAATGGGGAGTTAAAAACAAGTCTCTGTCATGGACATTTGTTTAAGGCAGACGCTACAGAAATGAGTGGTGGCCTCAAATTGTATGTGTCCTTCTTAATCTTAACCTGAGGGGTTGAGGAGCAGGGGTCCGTACCTTTGTGAGGCCGGTGCAGAAGCGGTTGAAGACCTCCTTCATGTTGCCTCCCTTCTGCATGGAGATGACCCTGAGGTGGTCCTCCTCGTTGACCCAGACCAAGAAGGTCTTTCCCTCGTTGTGCCTGAGGAAACAGAACCGTGTCACTCTACTGAGCTCCAAGCCAATCCAGATCCCAGATTGCTGACTGACAGAGACTATATTTATTTAATGGTGCAATAAAAAATATTGAAAGATTTTTAAGACATGAATAAATGACCCAAAGTCCTAATGATTCATAGCCACGAGCAAATTAGTGAGTTACTGCTTATCATTTAGTGATCCATAACTCATTACTTATTGAACTAATACTCATCATTCAGTGAATGACTAAACATTAATTATTGTACTACTAAATATAATTTAGTGAACTTCTCGTAATTCACGTAGTGTGGAGCGATACAAATAAGGTCACGGGAACATTGCTATTAAAGGTGGAGACGGGTTGACCCATGATGAAGCAGATTCACAACTTTAGGAGTTGGGAGTCGCCTACAAACGACACCAGTGGCCGTACTGTCGGCCTGGGATGGGTCTCGTTGGTACCCTGGAACTCACCAGATGCCACGACCGTCGGGCCAGTCCCGGGCCATCCCGGAGGCCAGGAGCAGGGGGGAGACGGGCTTGTCGAACAGGAAGTGGTCGTCGATGAGCTGCTGCTGCTCCTCATCTGTCATGTTCTTCAGGGCGTAGTACGTTCCTTTCAGGTCCCCGTCCAGGACGTCCAGACCTGCGCGCAGCAAACCGCTGTTAAACCTTCAATCACACCGCTGTTGGGCGAGTCCATGGGGAATCGTTTATCACCCGTTGATGCAATGGACGACAACTTCACTTTTATTCTGCTTTAACTGTAACTGTTTTTTTTAGCAGACGGTTTGATCGAAATAAACTGACAGTGAATACCGATACATGTGATTAAGGCACCGGTAGGGGTTGGAGGGAATCCTGCTTTATAGAATAACTACAGGTAGACTAAAGACATTGCTGAACAAACCCAGTGCCTTTTGTCTGGGTTTGGATCAAACCCCCTTCCCACCAGACTATAATAATAATAATAATAAATACAATTTATATAGCGCTTAATATGGTACTCTAAGACGCTTCAGATGCTATCCCTCTCCCAATTTTAACACTGGCATATGCAGTGGCCTGTAGAAATGGCTAGGCTGATATATCGATCATACATGTGGGTGGGGCATGCCATTGTGTGATAGGGTCGATTTTTAAATGCCTTCTAAAGGCTGATCCACATCAAACATGGCGATGAAATAGAGGGCCGTTTAATTAAAGTAATCATTTTGGCTGTGAAGTCTAGAAAGAATGGACTACCTGCAGTATCTCAACGCACGACAGGGGGCAGCAAAGAGCATGACATTTATATCAAGAAGGCACAGCACGTGCACATTAATCCTTGGGTATTACGTAAAAGGATTTTCTCAGTGCCGTCTGTTACCTGCTAGGCTCTTATGGCCGTTAGTAGCCTATAAGCCCTCCAGCTTCCTATCTCTTCATGTTCTTTTCGACCTCGACCGAACTGTTAAACCTCCAATGAGTATTTTTGCAGACCCCTCCCTGTTTTGATTAAATCGTTTATTATTGAGCCTCATTGTTCTCATGTTGCGCAACTGGTCATTGCTACAGGGCACAAATGCATAAGCACCCTGAGACTCAATCAAAATACAATTTAATTTAAAAAATTAAAAAAAAAAATACGAAGTCAATTCCAACACAACTCTTTCTTATTGTATATTATTTTGTAACTCAAATTCCCAATCTGTACTAGTGTTGAGGGGATCTTTCGATGGAATGTAAAACTGACTTTAGTAGGTGTTTGCGCCGGCAGGGGGCAGCAGCGGACCATTAATCATTCATGTGTGCGCATGAACGGAGAAGCGGAGCTACGCACTTTGGATGGAGAGGTCCTCGATGGCGCGTCTCTCCCCGCGGCTGCAGTGGGGCGGCAGGCAGAACCCGCGAACACTCCTCCCCGTCCTCACCCTGGAGCTCAGCACGTAGTTGGGATCCAAGTCGTCTCCGCCCTGCCGTGCGCCACACGCACGAACATCATATTAAAAAACGTGTGCGTGTGTATAGTGTGTGTTTCTGAGTCTATGCGCGTGCGATAGTGCGTGCGATTATGCGTCTGCGTGCGTACCTGCAGGTTGTCGGGGTTGATGTCGGTCTTGTGTTTGTCAGAGGGCTTGTACCCTCCGTGGCGGTCTTCGATCACGGGGTCCAGCAGCTCCTTGAACACCTCGTAGGTCTCCTCGTCTCCCGCCACGCAGCCCACCGTCATGATGAAGGGGTGGCCTGTTTTAGAAACATATCGTTGTTTATAATAACCTGTATGTAGTAACCCTCTCCAATGGTGCATGTTAAGACAAGTGACACTATAGCAGTCGTCCAATGTTATCAATGAGGTAGGCTAATTCTCCATATTCTATGCAGAACTTGTTCATATTGGCGGTAACTAATAGGCCTATATTACGACGATGTCCGTGTCCTGCTTAAGGCCACGTGATCATCGACCCTGCAATGGAACTTTTACCAGTGCTCGTTCATTCCTCCACAAGATTACAAATTAAATATCGAACCAATCCGCTTCGGACGGCCGAGCATAAGCCGCCGTGCGCGGGCTCCCCGCTAGGGGGCGACCACAAGGTCACTGCTGGAGGCCCGCTGCGGTGGTCTTGGGTTTCCTCACGCGACCGAGAAAATACTGAGAAATCCGCAACTCAGTGACACGGCCTTTGACGGACCGATGGGACTGGGGGAGGAGATAGGATGGAGGGTCACGTGATGTGGGGCTTTTATACCTGGGTTGTCGATGCCGGTCTGGATGACGTCATCCAGGGTGAAGCCGCTAGGCGTCTCTTTGTCCCGCAGGTTGGAGTAAATCTCCGGGGTGAGGATCTTGGCCATGTGGTTGTTGTGCTTGGTGAGGTCGGGGAACTCCTGGTCCGATGAGTAGTTCATCTTCAGCTTGTTGTGCGTGTTACCGAACGGCATGGTTGGTTCACCTGATGGGGGGGGGGAAATAACACAACGACACAATCACATACAAATACACACGCACAGCTCCACACGCACACACACACAGCCGCTTAATGAGTCGTCCCAAGCTGGCACGCAGCGCCCTATAAAGCCGAGGGATAAGGCAGCGGGACAAAGACTTATTATACAACACGGTGACGCAACCAGCCAGATAACGGTCGCTCAATAAAAAGCCCATTTAGCCTCAAATTAACCCTCTGTGCGCCGTCTCGATGGGTTAACATCCACCGTCTGCACGGGGGCGGATGGATGTTAACCGAAATCAGGCGTTTAAAGCCTTCGGTCCGCTGGTCAGATGATTTAAATAGGTGTGAGGTGGACTGATGTAGGAATGTCGAGGTGGGGATGCGGGATGGAGGCCTACTGCGGGTGTAGGATCAACCTGGACAAGGTCGCCGGAATGCCGAGACGCAGTCCTGCACCGGAATCCAGACATCCCCCCCCCCCCCCCCCCCCCCCCAAAAAAAACAATCAGACAGCCGTCAAACGCGCAATGACGGACTATATTTAGCAATATCGCACTGTAGCCCTCCGTCTGTCAAGCATGCAAAATATGAACGAACCGTTCATTTTGGTTCATTGTGCAGCGAAGGAGTCTCCGTGTGCGCGCCATAAGCGCTCTGCAAAAAAAATACGCTCGACGTCTAGAGCGATTTAAAATCAAAGAAAAGCCTACCTGAAGACGCTTTTCTATGGGGAGAAAACAAGTCTTAGCAGCTTGGAGTGGAGCGAGAGTAAGCAGATCGACGTGAATACTGGTGTCCAGAATTAAGAAGCTTTGTTCGCTTTTATACGGAGCCGCAGCTCGCAGCTGATTGGCTCCTATTTCGAGTCCATTCATTCTATTGGAGACAGAAAGCGCAGCAGTCTCTCTACAACCCCCTCTCCCCCACTCCAACCCCATCCCCCCCACCCCCCATCTCTGGCTCACGGACAGATAGAGGTGATGAGGGAGGGGGTTGGGTGGGTGAGGGGGGGGGGGGGGGGGGGGGGGGGGGAGGGGAGAGGATGGGGGAGCTAGTCTCATCCTTAGTGACTTGACAAGTTTTCACCTGAAATTGTGGGGAGACAGAAAAACCTCAGATTCTAGCGGGGGATAATCGTGTTGGCGTGTCTCGCCTTGACTTCACTTCAGGACCGTGCGAGTGTGTTGTTTATGCCGGGACTTGTGTTTGTTTGTTTGTGTGTGTGTGTGTGTGTTTGCGTGAGTTTGACACAGACCGCCTGCTGAGATGATGCAGACAAGTGCTGTGTCTGTAGGACAGCTTTGCCCTGCAGGGCTCTCGGCCAATAGGATAATCTGAAGGGAGGAAGTGGAGGTTATAAGGCAAGGGGAAGCGCTGCAGTACATGTTGTGACATCATCGCTTTAATCCAAATCTCAACCCTGGGACACTTTGTGTCCCAGGGTTGAGATCGTCCAGTACTGCTACAGTACACTCTGTGACCCGCTACAGCAGGACCTCCACACACAATTCCCTCCACCATCCTGCGACTATGAATAATTAATCCTGTGTGTGTGTGTGTGTGTGTGTGTGTGTGTGTGTGTGTGTGTGTGTGTGTGTGTGTGTGTGTGTGTGTGTGTGTGTGTGTGTGTGTGTGTGTGTGTATGTGTGTGTGTGTGTGTGTGTGTGTTTGGTGTGTGTGGGTGTGTCTGTTTCTTTGTCTGTGTTTCTCAGAAACAGTCTCAATAATTATTAGCGATAATAATGATGGGTTTAGCATGTAATAGCCGTTCACGCTGGAATGTGAAATTCCAATTCATGAGAAACAGACCCAATGTGTATCGACTACACCGTCACTCGTTACGTTTCTTTACCAGTGTGGTATGAGCGCTGGGCGTGGCTCTCTGCGGGTGCCAGAGGAGCACCACCGTATCACTGACCGTCCTGCACCCTCCTGGCCCCGCTGTCGTACTCCAACTGGACTGTTTTAAACACGGGGCCTCGGAGCTGGACCGCGGACCGTTTCCCTGACAGGAACTCCTTTCCGATTGGCCGAAGGGCTGAGGATCCTGTGAGTGTGGAACCACTGGGACGAGGGCCAACTAGAGATGCTGTGCAGGTGATCATGTGACACCCAGTGATGACTTAACTCGATGTTAAAAAAAACTGCATAGCAGCAGAACATCTCAATCGATCTGCAACGGCTAAATGGTTGATTTCGTGCTCCAGATTTGGAATGCACTAACAAGAAGAACGTAAAAATAAATCAGGGTGTGCCATTTTACCGTTAATGTTGGCCAACTGCTGAGAACTGTTTGTTTACCCAGTCTGTCCAGTGGGCTGATGGAATCAATGGGATGACGTGACAGAACGCCCTCTATAGAGGACGGTTCCCCTCCATAGAGGACGGTTCCTGACTGCCGCAGCCAGGGGTAACCGGCCCCAGAACCTGTTCAGAACTCAGGGTTCAGAACAGCAGCACAACACACCGGGCCTGCCAAACACCGCCATTCAGAACCTCTCCTTCCTGCCCTGGTCACACACACACACACAGACACACTCACAGACACACACACAGACACACAGACACAGACACACGAAGCCCCTCCCCAAGTCTCATTCACCCAAAGCCTAATTTGCATATGAAGCCCATTTATTAATGAAACACAAGACGCTGTTGTTGACCAGAGAAACTCTCACGGTTTCTTTCTCTCTCTCTCTCTCTCTCTCTCTCCTCTCTCTCTCTCTCTCTCTCTCTCTCTCTCTCTCTCTCTCTCTCTCTCTCTCTGTCTCTGTCTCTGTGTCTCTTCCTCAGAGAGATGACCACTGTAATCGACAAATTAATACATCAGATGATTCCCTCATATTTTATTCATGTTACTGGTGTTTCTAATATTTGTGTATATCGATTGACCTTCACATTGTTTTATGCCAATCAATGTTTGCTTTGGCAATAGAAAGAGTTGTAGTCATGCCAATAATTCAGCCAAATGAAGAGCATCCACTCTGCTACAGTAAGCTGATTGTTTTATGGCCAAACACCGTGATGCATTTAGCCCAGTGTTAGTTTGGTCCAGACTAATTGTGTAGATCTCTGTCTTCTGGGGCCGATGCTGTGATGAGACTAAACCCGGGAAATGAGGGTCAGGACCAACTGAGTGAGGGGATTGTGTTTTTTTGCTTGACGGGCTCTTTTGGCTCTGCAGGCTGTCAAATTGATATTAGCATTGGTCGTTGTTTTTTAGGTGGTTGCATAAAAACAAGAATCATATTTTTTGGATTGAATGATCAGTGGGTTTCTAATTTCACCCTGCATGCATTGTCTGTGGCTCTCCTCGGGACTCGTAAGAGGATCTGCCGGAACGCTGCACCCAGGGATTGACTTGGAGGCTCGTCCGATGGCCTGCGAGCGTTCTCTGTAAGTTCATTCACAGCAGCATTGATATTTGCAGTGGAAGTAATCTATCTTTTGGCAAACTAGTTGTAATGGGTGGGGCTGGATGTGTCTATGTGTGTAGTAGCCTATTTGTGTTTAACTAATGTTTGCTTGATTCCCTGAGAATATTTTAGTTTTTTTAACGTTTCCTGCCATGGTCCAGGTCTTTCTAGATCTGCTTTCATAGGTCTGGTAGTACCGCTCCAGTAGGTCTGGTAGCAGTGGCGTGCACAGACTTTTTGAAGGGCAGGGGCGGAAAGAGAAAAAAAGGGCACATATAGCGCGTTCTCACCACTGAAGAGGGCACTTTAGACACGTTTTATATGTTATACAAATGAGGGCACTCTAGCACGCGTTTTGGCTTCAAAGGGGGCAGTTTAGCACACGTTTTGGTTCCCGAAAGGACACTTGAGGGGAGTTTAGCACGCGTTTTGGCTCCCAAGGGGCCCCTTTAATACGCGTTTTGGCTCCTGAGAGGGCAATTTAGCACGTGTTTTTCAACAATTGGGCCACAAGGGGGGGCGACTGCCCGAGTAGGTACAGGTCTTTATGTTGACCCGGTTGGATAGGGGGCAGCAGAATCAGGTCATCTGCGTAGAGGAGGTGTTTAATCTCTCGTGCACGGCGTAGGCCAGCAGCTGTTGACTCTCCTTAGTGCGGTTGCCAGTTCATAAATATACATTCGAACAACCTTCCTCCCCTCCGCGCCTCTTCTTTCCTCTCCTCTCTTCCCCTTATCCTTTCCTCTTCTGCAGGATGGATTTGTCATTGCCGTGCTCTCTTGGTTTCCGTGGTAACAACAGCCCGCTGTGACTGCTGAGTGCTGGAGCCAGTTTGGACCGGTCGTCGCTGTGGGGGGAAGGGGGAGGGGAGGGAAGGGGGAGTGGTAGGGCGAGCGAGTGAGAGTCACCGTATAGTGGCTCTGAGAGGTGCTCAGGGCTCGCGAGCATTTAATTGTCTGACGTTATATAATATTACATAACCCGACGCCCGGAGCCAAGAAGACACTCATATAGGGGGAAGTGCCTCGGAGAATGGCACTAGGCCCCCGTGGCGGACATCACAGGAGTCAGTGGGGCATGTCTTTAACGAAGAATATTGTGGTGTCTGTGTGAGTGTGCGTGTGTATCTTACAGTAGAAGACTGTATGTGTGTGTGTTGTGTGCATGTCTGTGTGTGTGTGTGTTTCCATAGAAGACTGTGGTGTCTGATCACAGACCTGATCCTAAAACCTATCCCGAAACCTAATCATAGATGCCCCAGCATGCACACACAAACAAAGTTGCACTCATGTACGTGCACACGAGCACACACACACACACACACACACACACACACACACACACACACACACACACACACACACACACACACACACACACACACACACACACACACACACACACACACAAACACAAACACACATGCCCCAGCCTCATCGAGCGTCAAGCCTTTATACCACCTCTGATTTATTCATCAAGCCGCCCCCTCACTCACTAGCTCCCCCTCCCGTCTCGCCCCTGCGCCAGCCTCCTGCTGCTCCCATTGGCCTAGAGATATCAACAGGGCTCAGCAGGTCTGCAGCCTCACTGAGCGTGCTCACATGGAGCCACACGCATCGCTAACCCTAGCTGCTAACTTAGCCGCTAGTAAGCAGTCAGGCGGACACTCAGCCAGGCTGGAGGGGGGGGGGGGGGGGGGGGGAGCGAGACTAAACATGGAATGCTAAAAGCCAACCCTTGTTGTTTAACAAATAATACTGTGTGCTACAAAATTTAAAAAAAATGCTTAAATTGCCACAGGGTAGGGAAATCTCAAAGACATCTCGGGGATCTCTTCATTATATTTCCCCTACATGTGTTATCTCGGAAAGAGTTAAAGTAACTGAAGTACTGTTAATAGTAGAGTAATATTAGTCATGCCGGTAATGTTAGCAACTGCAGTAAGCTTTAGGGTATCAATGGGCCTTGGTCACCTAGCCTCTATCTTAGATTTTTGCATTTGATTCTCCCACCAAGCTAGCATTTAAAGCAAGATGGCCGCTAGGTGAATATAAAATCCCATGCTAACAATGCTAGCTAGCATAGAGATTAGTGGCACTGAGCCAGGGGACACTGTGATCGTCGATACCCTCTGCTGTCTGGAGCGTCCGGGGAGGGCTCAACCAAACAGGAAGAGTGGGATTGGCCAGGTAGAAGGTGCAGAGCTTAAACGGTCGGGAATGGTGGACCTTAACACAGGAAGGGCTGAGATTAAAGAGTCACGCACACTGGTTGCTGAGGTTGTTGTAAACGGGCGTGGCTAACAGCAATAGGAAATAGGAGGGGCGTAAAGTAAAAGGTAGATTTGACATGAATAAAACCTGAAACAACAAAAAAAATGTGAATCATGTTATTTAACCGAGGAGGAGTGGATAGAGGAATGGAAGGAGGAGAAACAGAGAGGGGACAGGAGGGAAGGAGAGGTCGGAAGGCAGAGAGGATACGTAGGAGGGAGATGAGGGAGACAAGATGGAAGGAGATGAGAGAGCAGAGTAGGAGAGGTGAAGAAAGGAGGATAGAGGAGGTGAGTGTCAGCAAGAAATGTAAGAAGCTGACTTTGTATGTGTGTGCGTTTGTGTGTGTCTATGTAAGTGATGAGCATGTGCGTGTGTATGTGTGTTTTTGTGCTCATGTGAGTATGTATGAGTGTGTGTGTGTGTGTGATTGTTCTGAATGTCCTCAGCATCGTTAGCATATTTGGAACAGAGCCATTCCCTGGTCTCCATGACGACAAGGTCATCACTTCTGCTGTGAAATGCACGTTGTAATGACCTTTGACCTACGGTTCTACATAACCACAGGATGCAGTGAACCTGTTTTCTCCAAGAGCCATTGTGACCTTGCAGCCAATCAGATGAAGGAGGCAGACCCAGTCACAGAGGTTACAGGGGTACCAAGATTACCCAAGGTACCATTCAGTATACTTATTTGTTGTGTGTTTTTTGTTTATGTGTTTGTGTGTGCCTGCGTGCGTGTTGTCTTGCATGTGAATGTGTGTGTGTGTGTGTGTGTGTGTGTGTGTGTGTGTGTGTGTGTGTGTGTGTGTGTGTGTGTGTGTGTGTGTGTGTGTGTGTGGGTGTGGTTGGCTGTGTCATGCACCTGATTACGTAACTGTTCACAGGAGACAGAGAGAGAGAGAGAGAGAGAGAGAGAGAGAGAGAGAGAGTGAGAGAGAGAGAGAGAAAGGAAAGGGAGGGGGGGAGAAAGAGAGAAAGGGAGACAGAGAGAGAGAGAGAGAGAGAGAGAGAGAGAGAGAGAGATAGCGGGAGAGGGATTAACTATCATATCCTGACCATTTCCACTAGCAATTATTTTTTACTATACATTATTTATATATAATATACATTCTATATTCAACAATGTATACATTTATTAATTTAAATGAATTAATTGTTCCTCTATATAGTGAACAATTTTCCACTTATTTATTTATTTACTTGTAAATAAATACTTGAAATGCCGAAAACGCTCCTCTAAATTTGAATTGGAAATGAGAGAGAGGTGAGAGATATAGCGAGGTGTGGGGGGGGGGGGGGGGGGGGGGGGGGGGAGTGACAGGGAGAAGAGAGAGTGTGACATGCACACATGCACAAAACACTGTTTAGCTGATGTGTTTACCAAGCATTCCAGTGGCGCTGCCTATTGTGTTGCTATGGTGACAGAGGCATGAAGATGATTTGACCTGACAGTCCATCCCCAGCTGGTCACCCCCTGGTGGTGGTGAGGAAGACGATGATGGTGGTGGTGAGTATGATCATGTTGAAGGTGGCAGTGCTGGGTGATGATGCTGACGATGACGATAAATTGATGAAGGGGATGATGATTATAATGACACTAGATTGTGCTATTGCAAACAGGAGGCTCTATGCTGTCCCCATCGTTTATGTTACATTGTTATATGCTCTCATATGCCAATAAATATAGTTGGATTACATTGAGAACCGGAGAAAAACAGAAACATAGACAGATGGAGAAAAAGAGCGAGAGACTGCCAGAAACAGATGGAGAGAGAGAGAGAGAGAGAGAGAGAGAGAGACAGAGAGACGAGAGAGAGAGAGAGAGAGAGAGAGAGAGAGAGAGAGAGAGAGAGAGAGAGAGAGAGGGAGAGGGAGAGAGAGAGAGAGAGAGAGAGAGAGAGAGAGAGAGAGAGAGAGAGAGAGAGAGAGAGAGAAATAGAGGTTAGTGTCTCCTTGCTGTATAAATGGAGGCCTTCTGTCCTTGAACAGGATTTTTCTGCTCAGCCACGCCAATGCTCTGTGTGTGTGTGTGTGTGTGTGGTGTGTGTGTGTGTGTGTGTGTGTGTGTGTGTGTGTGTGTGTGTGTGTGTGTGTGTGTGTCTGTGTGTCTGTGTTTGTGTGTATAATTGTATAGATCACATATTAATAACTGACGGGAAGGGTTCCGATTGGCTGTTTCCTATCCATCCTGGTTGGCTGCAGTCTGTATAGGAGGCGGGGTATATGTTTGTTACGTAACTGTTTTATGTTTTTAAAACAGCTCCGTAACGCTATGCTTTGTGGTTAACGCTAGGCTTTCAACTCAAAAAAGGGGTGGGGGGAGTTAAGGATGAGGGGTAAACTAGGACATAGAAAACCACGTGATGGTAACTATGACAACAGCCTTAGGCAGAGAGAAGAGGAGAAGTGGTGTGTGAGGTGTGTGTTAATGCCCCCCTCTCTCTCATCCCCAGACTCTGCCGCTACAAGCTCTCCAGTAACTCTCGCTGCCACTAGAGGGAGACAGAGGCTTCCAGTCAGAATAGAACCTGAGACAATGGAGACGTTTGGAGGCTTTATGTATTCTTAAGGACCTAAGCTGAGTCTACGTCGGTGCTGCAGTGGGAGCTATTCATCATCTCTTCTGTGTTTATGTTGCCATGTTAAAACATCATATTAGGACCAATTACAGATAAGTAGAGACCCAGTACAAACCACAACAGAGCCAGTATAAACCAGGACAGACCCAGTACAAACCACTACAGAGCCAGTACAAATTGGTACAGACCCAGTATGAACCATTATAGACCCCTTACACAGCCAGTCCAAGCAGTTTTACGAGTGTTTTTTATTAAGGAAGCCCTTGGCATCTTGTTGTGGGCAGAGGCACAAGACAGACCAGACAGAAGGCGAACAGAGAAGAGGAGGCGGCTGGCGCCCTGATCTCTGAAAATAGAACCCAGAGAATATGTTCTTAATCTCCACCTACAAATATAAACGGCAGAAGATCCCAGCTCAGTTCAGTGTGGATCTTAATGAAAGAGACATGACACAAAACACTAACAAGGTTGTTTTCCGAGGCCCTCCTGTCGAACCATACGATCACCATACAACCTGATGTCAACGGTCTTGTGGTCATGTGGTCACGGTGTCTGAGGCCACGCCCCCTTGGCTCTGATGCTACCAACAGCACCTGGACACCCTCTGCTCTTCCTGGGGTCTAGCCGTCGGCCATACTGTAGTTCTTCACTTCGCCAGGCGAAGGAGCACCGCAGTGGGCTTTGATGCTCAAGGGCACTTGAGTTCAAGTCGGTTTCAACCAGAGACCTCATGATGTGAGGTAATGGTGCACGCAAAGGTGTGTTTGAGACAGGGAGTCCCCCTGACTCACGGGCACCGTTTGCATCGTTGTAATGCTGCTGTTTGTGATGAGCGCGTGCACACATGTGGTCAGAGAGGGAGGTGCCGAGTCTGGTCCTTCCTCCTCACGGTGACCTCCGACGTCGTGGGCTCCCCCTGGCTCTCCTTCGACCTGGGGACGTTGATGTTGGGGTCCTCGTCGTCGTCCACGTTGTAGCACTTGCCCAGGTTCTTGATGACGTTGAGGTTCCAGCGGGCCGTCTCAGCCAGGCTGTTCTCCAGGATCCAGCCGTCAGACTCTGAGTCCAGATCCCCCAGGAGGAGCAGGTTCTCCATGGCCGTCTGAAGGTACCGCACGCCCGTCAGGACCAGCAGCTGTAGGGAACAGAACCCACTGCTGTACGAGGGGTAGGGCCTCCATGCACTTTCCCGGCAAGGGGATACATGGTGACACAATCCTCAGATACAACCCCCAGATATAGTCCTCAATGTCAGCAGTTATACCCTGAGCCATCCTCGTGCAAGATGCATCCGAACCCCTACCTGCTCCTCGATAGAAATGGGTCATAAATGAACAGGTAGGGTCAGGGCATCTTGCTCAAAGCATGCCTGAGC
The DNA here is from genome assembly GCF_031168955.1 of Gadus macrocephalus. Taxonomy (NCBI): domain Eukaryota; kingdom Metazoa; phylum Chordata; class Actinopteri; order Gadiformes; family Gadidae; genus Gadus; species Gadus macrocephalus. The sequence continues at coordinate 13,727,075 of NC_082402.1, read as the reverse complement.
GTGGACAGTGGCCATCGGGGTTCAGAGAAAGAACAATCTTGCCCCCTATATAAATATAGCAATACATTAATTCTAATACAGATACACATTACTTCGTTGATCCCGGAGGAAATTGCATAAAAAGACGGATGGACGGGTGTATAGCTATAAAGAGTCAAAGAGACAGCCTGGTACCTCAAACAGCCATATGAGGAGGACTATGAGGCCGGCGGACTGCAGGATGCCAGTGTAGTGCTCCAGCAGCACCTGTCTGCAGCCCCGCGTCCACAGGTTGAGGCGGTCCGTCTGGTGGCGGTAGCTGAAGTGGGCCGAGTTGTTGGTGAGCTGGTGCTGGAGGCAGGGCCGCGGCGAGAAGGTGTTACAGCAGCTGAAGGGAACGCCGTCCATCAGGTACTTGCCCTCCACGTTGCTCCTCAAGCGACTGCAATGAAGCCAAAACACAGCAACCCCTGTGTATGTTATGTACTATTGGGTCATTCAGCAAACCCTTTAAAACCGAGTAGTGACCCTCTCACCCCACTCATACCCAGTTTAAGTTATGTAGAATAAAACCTAATAGATTCTAGGCTGCTAAAACCGTAGTGGAACCCAGTAGAGTCTCGACCACTAGCAACCCAGTGGAACCCAAACACTTTGAAACACCACTGATACCACTGGTACTAATAGAACCCAGTAAAGTCCAGTAGAACCTGGTCGACTCTAGACTACTGCTACCAAGTGGCACCCAGTACAGTCCACATCCAACCCAACACTTACTCCAGGACGCGGGGGCTGGTCATGTCCAGGTATCGATTACTGACCCACTGGACGGCGAACCAGTCCTTGTACCCGGCGTTCCCGCAGCACTCGAACTGGATCTGGAGCAGGTCCAGCGTGCGCTTCAGGTAGCACCGTCCAGGTGTGTCGGTGTCCTTGTAGTACCGCATTGCGCCGCGCAGGCCCAGCTGCAGGGAGTCCTCCAGCTGGCTGCGCATGCTGTAGCACAGGAGCGCCCCCACCAGCACGCAGAAGGTGAAGCAGAAGGTGCAGACGATGTAGGGCAGCATCACCAGCTTCCAGCGGGTGAACTTGGCCCCGTCCACGCAGTCGTAGCAGATCTTCCCGCCCAGGAAGTTAATGCAGCAGGCGACCAGGCCCGTGGCGATGAGCATGTGAGGCACGTACAGGATGTCCTGGTCGGACATCACGTCCCTTTGCTTCTGGATCTCCACCTTGATGAACAGGCCCAGGCTGAAGATGATGACGCCCGTCACCACGGAGATCCAGTTCAGCATCCATAGCACCTTGGCCAGCTGGTCCCTCTCTTCCCTCGTGAAGGTCACCTTGCCAACGGCCATGATGTTGTGTGGTTGCTATGGTGTTGTGTTGTTGCTATGTTGTTCTGGGGTTAATCGGGTGTCGTTCTGTGGTTGCTATGGTGTTATGGTGGTTTGCCTGATGTTGTATAGTTGCTATGTGGTTTTGTGGTAGCTATGGTGTTGAGTGGTTGCAATTTAGTTTATCGGTTGCTATGTTTCAGTGCAGTTGCTATGTCACAGTTTGGTTTATTTGTCATAGTGTTGTTTTGTGGTTGTTTTTTGGTTGCTATGGTGTTTATTAGTTCCTGTTTTGTGGTTGATATGTTGATGTATGGTTGCTAAAGGATGGTGTGGTTGCTAGGTTACAGTGCAGTTCCAATGTTACAGTGTGGTTGATGTGTTATGGTCTGGTTGCTATGTTACAGTGTGGTTGATGTGTTATGGTGTGGTTGCTATGTTACAGTTTGTTTGCTATGTTACAGCCTGGTTGCTAGGTTACAGTCTGGTTGCTATTTCAATGTGTGGTTGCTATGTTACAGTCTGGTTGCTATGTTACAGTATGGTTGCTATTTCACTGTGCGATTGCTATGTTACAGTCTGGTTGCTATGTTACAGTGCGGTTGCTATGTTACAGTCTGGTTGCTATTTTGCAGTGTTGTTGCTATGTTGCAGTTTGGTTGCTATGTTACAGTGCGGCTGCTATGTTACAGTGCGGCTGCTATGTTACAGTGCGGTTGCTATGCTGCGGTGTTGGAGTCCTCTCATTCAGGGCTGCTCCTCCTGCTCCACCAGGAGTTCATCCTGGGGCAAGAGGGAGCTATAGCGAGCTACAGCAGCGGCTAAAGATGTAGGGCCTCTTGCTTTCTCCTTAAGGAGCTTAGACACCAAGGGTTATTCCTGGCACCTCTCCTGCCTCCTTTCCTCCAGCAGAGAGGCTAACCTGGAGGCATCGGCAAACAACACACAACCAACAAAATCACTTATTGGAAAACCAACAGACTCACTCGTCAGCAAACAAGATGAAGACGTGCTCGACCTCATACTCATACGTGGAATGATTATTGTAGGTCGGACGTTGTATGGAAACATAAATAAAATTGAAAATAGGAACTATTTGCAAGATAGTATCCACTGGTCAGGGTGTTGGACACCCAGCCCAAAAGGACCGGGTTTGAACCCCACGTCCGCCACCTGCCTGATAGTTCCTTTAATGAGATGCCCCTAACCTTAACTAATGTCTAAATAGTAGTTGTTTCTGTATCGATCAAAGAATCATATCCTCTGCATGACCGGGTTAGGGGTGAGGTTGTTTTGGGTTGGGGTAGATATAACCCTGTAGGGAGGGAGTAAGGGGAGTCATGGGGTAAGGTCAGGGTTGAGCCTCAGGGTATAGGGTTAGGTTAGGGTTACCAGGATAAACTCTATTCCACCTGTGCGGTGTGGTTCAGGTCAGGGTGGGGTCACGGTGGGGTCATGGGTAGCGGGTTGGGGTGTAGGGCAGAGGAATTGGGGCTAGGGGCTATGGTAGAAGGCTATACCTGCGTGGCGCGTCTCCTCACGCTGCCATCTCCTCCTGGTGGTCCGTACTCCTCCGACGAGCGTGTCTTGTTAAAACTTAAGAGAGACATTTAGCTGCAGCTCTCCACCCCGGCTGTAATCTGTTTAGCTTAATGATAAACCCCAAACCACTAATCTGGAGTCTTCTACTGCCACTGGCTGCCCAACTAGAACCTCTTACTTTCTCTCTTGAATTACATTTTATTTTATTTTATTAAATTCTAAGGGCTGTATTGTCATGGGGTAATGTACATTTGCATTGCCCAAGCACAGCAAAATATACAATAAGATACGGAAATAAAACAAATACGATTTCTCTCTCTCTCAGTTGATACTATTTTTTTGTAGGCTAACTCACTTTAATTAACTCGTATTGAAGTTTGGCTACACCTTTCGTCCTACGTTTTTATTTTTTGTGTCCATAAATTGAAGATAAGACTTCCAACTCATCATCAGCAGTACATTTTGAGAGTGAGGCACATGGAAGTGGTCTGTGTTTGGGTCATTAAATCAACAAGTCCCAGGGGCCCTATAACACCTTCCTGGCCCCGCTGTTCCTGCACACCGGTGCTACCTCCTCATCCCACCGGTGGTACCTCCTCATCACACTGGAGGAACCACGAACCACGCAGACCTCTGCCTTGCCTTCTTGTGGAAGCCCTCAGTGCGCAGCCGCAGTGCGACCCGCGCGTCTTTTAGTCAAGGTTTGGAGGGAGCCATGGCCCTGGATAATTTCCTTTTTGGCCAATGCATCCTGTATTTCCTTGCGTTTCTGTTCGGCTTCATCTCGGTTGTGCCGCTGTCGGAAAACAGCGACGACTTCCAGGGGAGATGTCTTCTTTTCACGGAGGGGAGGTGGCGCAAGGAGAACGCGACCGGAGGAGGAGGAGGAGGAGGAGGAAAGGAGAGATTTGTGGTGGAGGAGTGGGCTCCCGAGTCCTCCTGCCGCTTCGTCACTTTCGTGGGCATCGCATCCCTCATCGTGTCCGCGGTGCAGGCTTGGCGGACCTTCTACTATCTCTGCAAGGGACACGACGAGTGAGAGATGTTCTGTCATGCATAACTTCACTGGCAAACATGCCTGTTCGTCAGTCACGACGCTGAAGTTGGCATCCGATTCGCAGCATCCGATTCGGCTTGAAAACCACTTAGAATCTTCAAATCGGTCCTGATTGAAAACCACTACACCTATACTCTTCAAATCTGGACTACATTATCACAGTGAGGCTATACATTATGTAAAACATAGTTTCAGATTTTTGAAACCTTTACCCTATTTGTGAAAATGCAATGCGGTCTGGACCCCTAAATGAGCCTGTATTGCATTTTCACAAATAGGGTAAAGGTTTCACAAATCTGAAAATATGTTTTACATAATGTATAGCCTCACTGTGATAATTTAGTCCAGATTTGAAGAGTCTAGGTGTAGTGGTTTTTAATCAGGATCAGTTCTAATGCGGTCTGGACCCCTAAAAAGCATTAAAATGTGCCTTTATTGCATTTTCACAAATAGGGTAAAGATTTCACAAATCTGAAACTATGTTTTACATAATGTATAGCCTCACTGTGATCATTTAGTCCAGATTTGAAGAGTCTAGGTGTAGTGGTTTTCAATCAGGACCCGTTCTAATGCAGTCTGGACCCCTAAAAAGCGTTAAAATGAGCCTGTATTGCATTTTCACAAATAGAAAAAAGGTTTCACAAATCTGTAACTATGTTTTATATAATGTATAGCCTCACTGTGAAAATTTAGTCCAGATTTGAAGAGTCTAGGTGTAGTGGTTTTCAATCAGGACCGATTTAAAGTGGACCAGCTGCCGAATCGGATGCTGCGAATCGGATGCCAACTTCAGCGTCGTCTGTCAGTCAAGATGTACATCATCAGTTCAGTGACAAATTTATGACGTCTCGTGTGAGAAAAAATGAAATAAAGATACAAATATAAGCATCAATATGAATTAAATGAAGAAAGAGAGACATGTAGATAGACCGATTTTTTTTGTATGTGGGTTATGGGAGGTTTATTTCAGTATTTAAGAAATTGTAGAATAAAGAGATCAGGCAATAATAGATGGGATTTGTAGTTACTTTGGAGGTAATTTCACTTTGCAATTCTTGCTTGATTCAACTGATATCTGGAGTCTTGATGTATTCTAACTGTATTTAAAACCTGTTTTCTGAAGTCCTTGCCTTGCTGTATTAACGGTCTCCTGTAGTTCTTGCTGTGTTAACGGTCTCCTGTAGTTCTTGCTGTATTAACGGTCTCCTGTAGTTCTTGCTGTATTAACGGTCTCCTGTAGTTCTTGCTGTATTAACGGTCTCCTGTAGTTCTTACTGTATTAACGGTTGCCTGTAGTTCTTGCTGTATTAACGGTCTCCTGTAGGCCTATTTCTTGCTGTATTAACAGTTGCCTGTAGTTCTTGCTGTATTAACAGTTGCCTGTAGTTCTTGCTGTATTCTCACAGTGTTCTGAAGTTCTCCCGGTGGGCCCTGGCCCTGTGTCCTCTCTCCTGTAGTAACCGGGTGCGTGTGCTGCTCAGCCTGCTGGCCAGCTCCGCCCTGCTCTGCCTGCTTTTTGTGGCCGGGACCCTCAGCACGCTGGGCTTCAGCAGCTGGTGCACGGCGCTGCGGGCCCACCGGCCCCTCAGGTACCGGCCCCCCGCCCAGCCCCTCAGGAGCCCCTCCCGAGGCATGGCCGTCAGTATGATCAGTGGAAAGCCTGCTGTGTATGATGGGTATCTCAGCCCACCATCCTGCCCAGTGGACTGTACCGACTGGTGCGCTGGACGGTTGGCTGGATGGCTGTCACTACCGTAACAGAATTGGCTATAAATGGCTAATGAACTGGTGGTCAAACATAGGATATGTACGGTTTTTATAAAGTTTATTTTAGTTTTACTGTCTGTTACTTACTTTCCTATATTGTTGTGTGTGTGTGTGTGTGTGTGTGTGTGTGTGTGTGTGTGTGTGTGTGTGTGTGTGTGTGTGTGTGTGTGTGTGTGTGTGTGTGTGTGTGTGTGTGCGTGCATATTTCTGTCTGTGTGTGTGTGTGTGTGTGTGTGCGTGCGTGTTTGTGTGTGTTCCTGTGCGGGTGCATGTGTGTGTGTAGTTGTGAAGAGCTCCAACAGACGGACCTAGAGCTGGGTCTGGATAACTCCTCTTTCTACGACCAGTTTGCCATCGCTCAGGTAAACATCAGCAACCATCCTTCATTTGAATCATGTCTCTATTGAATAGAAGACTTGTGTTTGGTTCCGGGTTACCTTGTAAAGCTCCACAAGCACACTATGGCTGTATCGGGAATGGGTCTACTCTTCACCTTCATTTCCTCTTAGTAAGAGTTTTTGAGATGCAATTATGGTTTAGGAACAGCTATTTACAGCTGGTACCACAAACGGCATTAGCCTGGTCCTATCAGAATCTCGTACTTCATTTCATTTGTACAGAGAGTGTGGACCCACTCAATTGACAAACGTTAACTCACTTGAATGGGGGTGTCTGATGAAGTTTAAAACTCTTCGATCTGCCCAGTGCCACTCTGGATATGCCATAACCAATCGGTAACGTTTGGCTAGGAATCACGTGGCGCGCAGGCTGTAAACAAACCAAACACCGTGCGGGAAGATGTCCGTCAACGAGAGCTGGCTTTAACGTCATATATCTCATCCGCTCCCTCTGTTCGCTGATTGGACGCAGAAAATGTAGACTGAGAAAACCCACTAACATACCACCCAGACCTAGTACTGAAGGGAAATTAAAATTGAGCGGAAGTACTTAGGCGGGCAGAGCCAGGCTAAAACGGCATCGTACGTAGCATGTCAAAAAAATTTCGCTTTATTAGGCTGTACTTTCTCAAACATTTTGTATATGTTTTCTGTTAAATGTTGGGTCTGTTGGGTCTGGAGGTTTTGGGCTGGGAGGTGTCTTGAGGTTTTGGGCTGGGGGGTGTCTTGAGGTTTTGGGCTGGGGGGTGCCTGGAGGTTTTGGGCTGGGAGGTGCCTTGAGGTTTTGGGCTGTGAGGTGCCTTGAGGTTTTGGGCTGGGAGGTGCCTTGAGGTTTTGGGCTGGGAGGTGCCTGGAGGTTTTGGGCTGTGGGGTGTCTGGAGGTTGAGGTTGGGGGTGTTTGGAGCAGTGGTTTGTGGCGGTCAGGAGGTTTCGGGCTGGCTGATCGGTGAGACTACGGGGTCCCTGACGTGCGTGTCCCCTCCCAGGTGGGTCTGTGGTGCTCCTGGTTGTCCTGGCTGGTCCTGGTTCTCCTGGAGCTCCTCCGGGTCTCCTGGGGCCCCCGCCGGGGGGAGAAGCTGGGGCTCCTCCTGGTGCAGGAGAAGGAGCCGCTCCTCAGCCTCTGAGGGCCCGAGGAAGAGGGCCCCCACCACACACACACACACATATATACATACATACCTAAATATACACACATGCATACACACACGCACGCACACATTATTACCTACAAACACAAACGGTAATAAACACACAGACCTGCTTCCAAAAACACACACACACACACACACACACACACACACACACACACACACACACACACACACACACACACACACACACACACACACACACTCAAATACACGTGTTTATCCCCACCTATCTACACCTAGATACATAAATAGATAATCACTCACACATTCACATGCAAGCATACATACATACATACATACATACATACATACATTCATACACACATGCGTACATAAGTATGTACATACGTGTATACATTATACACACACATACGCATGCATGCGTGTGCGCACACACACACACACACACACACACTGAATACAAAATACACTTTAAGATGACATCACATCCTATCCTAACTGTACTGTTTAATAACTGCAAGGGCCTACTATAATGGCTCTTTATATTCAGGGCTGTTTGACCACAACTCACTGATCAACTGTGCCAAACTGTGTCTGTTATAGAAAGATTCCTGCTATAGTTACTACTATTCATCATACTATAGTATAGTTATTGTTTCTATAGTTACTATTCCATTTTAGGAATGATATAGTTCTACTCTAAGTGATTGTATAACTATTGTATAGAATAGTTTACGACTTATGTAACTGTTAGGCCTTTAATAGCTGTACCGTCCAACCCATGGTAGAGGATGTTTCAGTCCCACAGCACCACCTGCTGGTTGAGAATGCATGTGTTGCTCGGAGGTTAGCCGAGTTCTGTTTAGCATCATTTCAAAGAATGAGGCTAATTCCTCTATTATTTAGTAGGCCTATCTGTATTATTTAACGGTCTGTATAAATTTTTTCTGAATAAAGGTAATACAACTACAGAGGAGGGTCTCACAATTTCTTCATGAGTATAAACAAGATCCTTAAATCTCAGGTTGTGACATTGTGACTCTTAAAATGAATGAATATCATATTTTAACTTAAACAAAACTACACCTAGAAGACAAAGTAAACAAATAAAAAACATCAACGGAACACCTAAAATATGTTTTTTTTTTATTTTGACGTTCTTAGTGGCCCTCTTTTGTAATTACAGGGGCCGCATATCGGAGAATGAGATAAACAGGAAGAGAGGGAAGGAGAGAAAAAGAAAATAGTAAATAGTCGCCATGCAAGATTAGAACTAGAATCACAAGATAAAGGATCTTTAAAGTTTTAACTACATCAATATGACCTAAGATCAGAATTATCTATATAAATAGTCTCCAGTGGACAGTTTGATCACAGTTCATTCATCTCCACAATGATGGTTTAATTATCAAGTGATTTAATCAAGTAATAATTCATATTGACATGACAAACAACAAAGAAGAGCCATCATTCCACAGCTTTTCAGCCCACTCACCAGGTTGTTGAGCTACTGGTTCTTCTAAAGATGTCTAGATGACAGCATGTCTGAATCACAAGGTTTTTTTTTAATTGTTCCCCTTTCCAGATGTCACGTCTTATGGGAGCTGGGTGGGGACACATGCCTCACCAGGAAAAAATCTCCATAGTGCCTGCAGCAACCCCCAGTGAATCTAGCAGTTGATAGGATCATACTCACTGATTCGATTTGATTTGTCAATGTTTACTCTGTTTCTGCCTTCTGATAGTCTATCGTCCACAAGATTACATTCCAACCTCTCCTTCTGTTCCAACAAGACTGTGATACAGTACCTACTAATTTCTCGTTCTGACCGGAAATAACATTGCTCTGGGATATGCTTGCCATTACTGCACCCTTAGCGCTCTGAAAGGCAACACACTTAGGGTTCCACCTTGGTGCTTGACTCCATCTGTACCCCTTCACACTACGCACTTCTCCACCCTGAACACTGTCTGACCAAACAGTCATTCATTTGTCTCAAAGCGCTTCTGTCACACTGAATACCCAGCATTATTTGAGGAACAGAAAGAGATTGTGTCATGCGGCCTCGGGAACCTTGGTAGCACTGAAGGAATGCTGAAGGGTCATGCCAGAAATTGCAGGATGAGGCCCAAATTAGGTTGTCTGGTCATGTAAACTACCTGCTACAGCTCCTACTGGATTACATTTCTGCTTGGCACATTCATTAAAATGATATGAGAGGCAGGTACTAATTTAAAAAGAAATAGTCTCACGATATAATGAAGTAGAAATTATTCAGTACAATTACAATTGACGTAAAGTATCAGTATTAACAATAGTATATGTACAATAATTATAATATACTGTATTTTACCAATATAGCCTATTTAATAAGTAGGCCTGCAGTGAAAAGTGCAAAAGCCTTAATCCATAGACACTGGAACTGAAAGAATTGGCATTGTTCAAGCAATATCTTATTGAGATCAATTGATAGGGATGTATGTACAGTATTCTCTGATTTCTCTCCCCATCTAACTTGAGACGTTAACTGTAAAGAAAGTTACAGACCGGAAATGGCGTTTCGGCTGACAGGAATAACGGTAGGTTCAGGATCCTCTCCCACCAGTGATTCTCGAGTTCAGGAGCGAGTGACCCGCCCTGTCCGACTCAGCACAACTGTGCAGGCGGGGTTTTCTCCGCTCGCCAAGTATTCAGAAAAAGTCTCTTCCACTCTCAAAAAGTTTTAAACTGATGGTCGCTCCTTGGAGTTGAAAGAGTTCCAATAACGTGTCAGCCGCAACGCGTCACCTTTAACGGTAAGTGAAGCAAACATAATAACCTTTCTAGATCAGATCAGCTGTTCGGGCTGGCCGTCCCCTCAAACTTTTGAGTGGGAAATGTGTTTATTTATTTAGATCTTAAGGCAGATTGCATCGACTATCTGTGGTGGAGGAGGAGAAGGAAGAGGAGGAGGGAGTCTGCTGGCCCCTGGTACCAAACAGCCCGCAGCTGCCTCTTAAAACCACGGCAGCGATTTGCTCAACAGTCACATAAAACAACGATAAATTTAAAAGTGCGGGTAAAGGTTATTATCTTATATAATATATTTATTCAAAAACAATTTTTTGGATTTATGAATGTAAATAATTTTCCTATTCTCCTAAGCCAGCTTCTCTGACCATTAACCGACCATAACTTTTACATGACATTTACATTGTTGCTATAGAAACAACCGCTGGTATGAATTCACTGACGCTAATTAATGTGCGGTGAAAGAATACTCCCTCTTCTCCTCTTTCCACCCCCTCTGCTGAGCCGGCGCTGGCCGTTTCGGAGCCCTAGGCGACTCGAAATCAACTTGGACAGGTCTTGCGAGCGGGGGGGGGGGGGGGGGGGGGGGGGGGGGGGGGGTGCTACGCTGACGGTTTCGGGCCGCCCTGACAATTGCTCCCGCGCCCCCTCGCTTCTCCGTTCGCGTCGTATATTTTAATTGATATATTTTTTAATTAAGGGCGCCACCAGAGGGCGCCCCCAACGCATTTGTCGCCCTAGGCGGTCGCCTAGCTCGCCTATGCCGATCGCCGGCCCTCCCTACTGACCTAATCTCTCCTATTTTCCTTTCCCTCCTCTTTCCACTTCTCTCCCTGCTCTCCGCTCCCCTCTTCTCTCCTCATGTCCTCTCCTCTTCTCCTGACTCCTTTCCTTTCCTCACCTCCCAAATTTGATCTCCCTCCTTCTCCGATCTGGTCCACCTACCTCTGTTCTGTCCCCAGCTCTCTCTCTCTCTCTCTCTCTCTCTCTCTCTCTCTCTCTCTCTCTCTCTCTCTCTCTCTCTCTCTCTCTCTCTCTCTCTCTCTCTCTCTCTCTCTCTCTCTCTCTCTCTCTCTCTCTCTCTCTCTGTGTCTCAGACTCCAGTACCGATGGCCGCCAGGGCTAAATGGGGGACGGCGAAGGATCTGGTGACCAGCAGCGGTTCAGACGCCGACGCCCAGCTGGACGCCAACCTGGAGGATGCAGACCCAGAGCTCTGCATCCGACTGCTCCAGGTAACCTCCCCCACCAACCCCCCTTCCCCTCCCCCCCTTCTTTCATTTGAAACTATAGCGGAAAAATAGTGAATGCATGATTTTCCATTCCGTCAAAAATACACCTGCTCCTCTTTCTGTTTCCATGAGTGGCGTGGCGTGTGCAATCTAATGTCACAATGGGACTCAACTCTTTAACCAGACATTCAAGAGGCTAAATGAGTGCAGATCTTTTGAGGGGAAGTGGATGAGGAGCCATACCCCCCCCCCCCCACACACACACACACACACACACCCCAACACACAGACCCACATACTTCATATGTAAACCGCTTTGGGTACCTAGAAAAGCACTATATAAATGCAATATAAATGCAATAAATTATTAACATAACGATTTTTCGGAGTAACTTAATTCCAGCCATATTGTCCCTGGGAAGGGGTGTATATGCTGAGGAAATATATATTGAGAGTTCGCTTTTTGTAATGTACGTTTGTGTCTAGGATGCTCTCCCAGGACATGGCCCGGCCATGACCTGTGAATCATTGTAAAACAGCTTCCCGGAGATCTATTTCATTTCGCAGACAAAGTTCCAGTGAATCCATTCACAAGGGGGTGTATATGCTGACACCACATCCTGTCACAGACGCAGGGCTGTCTTCTCCATTCACCTCTTGCCAGAGACTGTCCGTCATGTTTCTCGCTGGGTCTTTGATTGCATCATGAAAACATTGGCACATACAACTTTATCTTGAGATGACTTCTGCCCTCGCAGTTTATTATTGCGGTTTTCATAATGCAGTTTATTAGCCACAGGCCGCCTTGAACTGCCTGTCTGCCCCCATCGCCCGCACATCAGCTCCGTGTTCAGCACACTCCATCAAGAAGCCATAGAAGAAGGGCACTTTTTTCCTATCTATTCATTATTCTATGGGCCATAAGTATTGTTTGCACCCAGCAAGACTTGGAGACACAGCACTGCAGAAGAGACAATGTCATACATCCTACAATACCTTCTATCACCACCAGCTCAGCTTTCACAGAAATACCATCAATAACCCATGAAATGTCAGGTATGAAGGTATGAAAGATTTGAAACTATCACAAGACTTCTCTCCTGGCTTTAATAAAACGCCCTTTGAAGATATATTGACTTTGTTATGCCGATTCCTCTTAAATGTACAACAATAGCCAGATAGCTCTTTTGCCTTTGTTATTAGACATTTTGTGAAGTACGCGATTACTGTTTTGTTGTCAACAAAGTCTTTACTAATGACCACGCACATTTCCAAAAGACGAAAGTGCTATATTTCCCTTTTTTTATGTCATCCCATTTCATTGGAACAAGGAAGTAATGTTGCCAAACTATATTGGCTACGGATGTTTTGGTGAAACCATTACTGTAGAGGCGGTTACAATGGTTCAATCAAAGCACCAGGAAGTATCCCTTTAAATCTGACCAGCAGAACCAGGCTCAGTGACCTTTCAACCTTTGACCTGCGCAGGTCCCGACGGTGACCAACTACTCGGGGCTGCTGAGGCGCCTGCAGTCCAGCACCACGGCCTGGAGGGTGCAGTTCCTGGAGCTGCGCGGGCTGGACCTGCTGCTGGAGGCCTTGGAGCGAGTGTCCGGGCGGGGGTGCCTGCACATCACCGACGCCCTGCTCCAGCTGAAGTGCGTGGCTTGCGTGCGCGCCGTCATGAATTCCAAGACTGGCCTTGACTTCATGCTGGACAACCAGGGATACGTTCGGACGCTGGCCCAGGGTGAGGGGGCCACCGCCTGGGATGGAAGATATCAAAATAGGGTTGTGTGCTGTGTTGTATATTATCAGCCATAGTGTCAATGATCTTTGTAGCAGGTGCTTTGCTTGAAAGAAGAAGAGGTCTGTCTGTCTCTACTTGGCTGTTTGTCTGTTGGTGTCTGTCTGCCTGTCTCTCCCCTCTCCCTGACCTGTCTGTCGATCTCACCTGCTGTGTCAATGTGTCTCTCTGTCAGCTCTGGACACGTCTAACATGATGGTGAAGATGGAGGTGTTTAGGCTGCTGTCGTGCATCACGCTGTATAAACTCAGTGGACACCAGCAGACCGTCGATGCCCTGGAGCACTACAAGGTGACTCACTGCCTTACTGTCTCAACGTGTCTTCCTGCTCTTCACTTCTGGGAGATGTTCATTCCATTAAAACAATGTGAGGGGAAGCACATGCATAACATTAGACCCTGGTGGTTGTGGGGTCTAGACCCTGATAGTTGTGGGGTCTAGACCCTGGGGTCTTGGACCCAAGGTGGTTGTGGGGTGAAGACTTTGATGGTTGGCGGATCTAGACCCTGGTTTCAGTAGAGTCTTGACCCTGTTGTTGTGGGGTCTACACCCTGGTGGTTGTGGGGTCTAGATCCTTTGTGGTTGTAGGGTCTAGATCCTGGTGGTAGTCGGCTCTAGATATCTGTGGTTCCCTTTGTGGTTGTTGGGTCTAGACCTTTGTGGTTGTTGGTTCTGGACCCTTGTGGTTGTGGGATCTAGACCAAGGTGGTTGCGGGGTTCAGACAATGGTGGTTTTATGTTTGTGGGGGTTGGACGCAAGGTGGTGTGGGGGTTAAGATTATGATGGTTGGCGGGTCTAGACCCTGGCTCCAGTTGGGTCGTGACAACCCTGGTGGTTATGGTGTCTAGACCCTGGTGGTTGTTGGGTCTAGACCCTGGTGGTTGTAGGGTTAAGACCCTGGTGGTTATAGGGTTAAGACCCTGGTGGTTGTAGGGTTAAGACCCTGGTGGTTGTAGGGTTAAGACCCTGGTGGTTGTAGGGTTAAGACCCTGGTGGTTGTAGGGTCTAGACCCTGGTGGTTGTTGGGTCTAGACCCTGGTGGTTGTTGGGTCTAGACCCTGGTGGTTGTAGGGTTAAGACCCTGGTGGTTGTAGGGTCTAGACCAGGGGTCCCCAACCTTTTTGAACCTGAGAGCTACTTCATGGGTACTGAGTCATACGAAGGGCACCGAGTTTGATACACTTCTGAAATAACAAATTTGCTCAGTTTGCCTTTAGTTATATATTATTATTAATGATTAATGATAGTATCTATTCACATATCTACGTGAAGACACTGATCATGTTAATGATTTCTCACAATAATGATCAACAATGACTTAAAAAAGGTGGGAAAGAGTTGTTCAAGAATGAGTTGTGCTATGTTTAGAACAGGCCTGCGGACGCCTCATAGGGTGCTAGCGGGCGACCTGGTGCCCGCAGGCGCTGCGGTGGTGACCCCTGGTCTAGACCCTGGTGGTTGTAGGGTCTAGACCCTGGTGGTTGTAGGGTCTAGACCCTGGTGGTTGTAGGGTCTAGACCCTGGTGGTTGTAGGGTCTAGAGTCTGGTGGTTGTTGGTTTTGACCCCAGCTTGTGTCTCCCTCCCAGAGCCTGAAGAAGCAGCAGTATCGGTTCAGCGTGATCATGAACGAGCTCCACGCCACGGACAACGTGGACTACTTGGAGACCCTCATGGGCATGGTGAACACGCTGCTTCACGGCCTGGACGACCTCCGCAAGAGGGACAAGCTGCGCAAGGAGTTCATAGGTCACTATCAATATTATTGATCACAATGGATGTAGCCCATACTCAGCACTGGTTGATAGGGGATGGACGGATGGATAGAGATATGAGTCGATAGATGGATGGAAGAATACTTTATTGATCCCAAAGGAAATTCAAGTTTTTCCAATAGCATACCAATTCACAGTGAAGAGAAAAACTCAGTAGTAAATAGAATAACAGTAAAAACAAACGGTTAAAGACCAAGAGTTAGCAGGAGCACTAACTGTCCCCCGTTGCATTGTGCAATTGTCGTTTTAGTCTACAGTCTATGAGTTCAGTATTATCTACAAAGTACTATCTTTTATGTTGTTGTTACTTCTCTTCCAGGTCTGCAGCTGCTTGACCTACTGCCCCGACTAAGGTACAGAACACGCCCAACTCCACCAGAAGAATTAAAAAATTGACTGTCACTGTTTAACCTCATTCTGACCGTGCATCTTTCTCTTGGTCTGTCTATCCTATTATCTGTCCGTCTTGTCTGTCTGTCTGTCTGTCTGTCTGTCTGTCTGTCTGTCTGTCTGTCTGTCTGTCTGTCTGTCTGTCTGTCTGTCTGTCTGTGTCCTCTGCAGGGATATGGATGACATGAATCTGAACCACCAGTGCGAAACGTTTGAGAACTCGCTGGCAGAGGACGAGGATGACATGATGGAGATGTATGGTGGCATCAACATGAGCAGCCACCAAGACGTCTTCACCAGCCTCTTTACCAGAGTATGCTCTTCCTCTTCCTCCTCCCCCTATCACCTCTCCATCACTCTGTCTCCTCTAAATCATCTCTCATCATTCTGTCTCCTTTATCATGTCACCGTCATTCTGTCTCTTTTCCATCATCTCTTGATCATTCTGTCTCTCCTCCATCATTCTGTCTCTCCTCCATTTTCTCTCCATCATTCTGTCTCTCCTCCATCACCTCTCCATCATTCTGTATCTCCATCACCTCTCCATCATTCTGCCTCTCCTCCATCACCTCTCCATCTCTCCATGCATTGTGTTTGTCTCCCCCTGCTGGTGGCAGGTGAGCAGCACCCCGGCATCGCTCCACCTGCTGTCAGTCCTTCAGGCTCTGCTGCTGGTGTCTCCAAACAGGACAGACGTCTGGGGGGTCCTGGAGACCCTGGTGGACCGAGCCATGCTGCTGTCCCAGGATGGTAGCGTGCTCTGACTTTCATAGGGACGTTTTTAAGGGTGTTCCAATTTCTGCCGAACGGTTCTGAGATCGATCCCCAATGTCCCCATACTCTGCCATGCTTACCCTCTCCCTTCTCCTTATCGACCGGTGTCTGCAGATATGTTTAATGACTGACACTGTAGTTTAATGAGGTGTGTGTGTGTGTGTGTGTGTGTGTGTGTTTCTGTGTTTCTGTGTTTCTGTATTTCAGATCAGATCCCAGAGGAATCCGCGGAGCAGCTCTTATCTAGGTTCCTTCCCTCAAAGGCCCTGCCTCCCCCTGTCTCCCCCAATCGGAGGCTCCCGACCACTGACATGGCGGTCCAGACTGTATTGATGGACAGCCTTTCTGACCTATCCCAAACCACTAATCTATCACCTCCTCCACCTCCTCCTCCCCCACCACTGCCTCCGTGTTTAGGAGGTCCTCCTCCACCTCCTCCTCCCCCACCTCTGCCTCCGTGTTTAGGAGGTCCTCCTCCACCTCCTCCTCCTCCACCTCCTCCACTTCCCCCTGGCGTTGGAGGAGGTCCTCCTCCACCTCCTCCACTTCCCCCTGGCGTTGGAGGAGGTCCTCCTCCACCTCCTCCACTTCCCCCTGGCGTTGGAGGCGGTCCACCTCCTCCTCCACCTCCTCCTCTTCCCTTTGGAGCTCCTCCTCCTCCTCCTCCTCCTGGTGGAATGATTGAAGCCAATGTTTCTCGAGGGCTTGGCAGAGCTTACATTAAGTCCCCCCCCCCTGGTCGCTGCCCCACCCAGCGCATGAAGAAACTCAACTGGCAGAAAATGACCATCTTAGGTCAGTGCTTATGTGTGTGTGTGTGTGTGTGTGTGTGTGTGTGTGTTCGTGTGTGGCATATCTTCCACCAAATGACCCCTCGATGATCCATCAGGCGATCGTCAATTCTGAGTTGTTCCGGGGTTGTGAATGTAAACAATAAGAAAGCAGAACACGTGGTGGTTGGGGGTGCTGCTAACCTTCTCCCTCTCCCCTCTGCGTGACCCCAGAGGGTCACTCCATGTGGACCTCTGCTTCATCCGGACCCCTGGAGCCCAACTACACCAGCATCGAGGAGCTGTTCGCTCTGCCGAAGACCGACGGCCCGGCTAAAGCCACCGGGCCCCCGGCCAAGCCCAAGGAGGTGCCTTTAACTGGACATGTACCGATACCATTTTTTCTTTTTCTGTAAGCCGCATTATACACTGGGCCGTGGTGAATGTGGGCAGTGCCCGCGTTGATTGGTGCACAGTTGAAATTTTCAGGATGGATCACGCATTAGTTGTATGGTACAGTTCTTTTTTGAGACAGGCACAGTCATTTAAACAGAGAGACACACAAACTATGCACACGTGTCGAGGGAGGGTTATGTTCTTTTAAAGTTTCAAGTTCCGGCCTCCTTCTTACGCGACTTGCAATGGAAGTTGAGCATTAGCAATTAGCTTAGCATTTTTTTCCAAAATTTCCAATTTGCGCTGTGACCACATTTCTTAGCTTTTGACACACACACATTTTATACACGTGTTCAGGTGGGTGGCCTCTATGTGCATGGCAAGTTTCTGCTTCCTTCTAATGCTGACTCACTTTCTCACTGTAAAGCAAAATCTACCTTGACAGACTTTGTGGGGTGGCCATGCCAACGTTTTTGTCTCTGACCGGACATTATAGCGGCCCCGAAATAAATGTTGTCACCAAAACCTTTTCGAGACCTGCTTACAGTGGATATGTATATATCCCCCAAATTGAAATCTTTTGACCATCGACCGCAGCGATATATAGGCATTACCAATCAGAAATAATAGGATCAGACAAACGCTAAAATAACAAGGTATCCATAGATACTCTGTGAATACCTTAGTACGGGAGCGGTCTTTATATAGCTAGAGTTGTTTGTTATTTACATAATGGATTAATGAAGAATGTTAATTGAAAGAAATGTTATTTTTCGTCTCTTCTCAGATTTCTTTCATCGACGGTAAAAAAAATCTGAACCTCAACATCTTCCTGAAGCAATTCCGATGGTAAACAAACGCACTCAAACAAACATTGGGGATGTTTTTTTGTAATCTTGTAATTGTAATATCATATGTTTCCCTGAAGATGAGTGTTTCCATCAATGCTCAGTGGAATCACTAATTAACATCATTCTGATGGTGTTTTGCTGTTGGACTACAGTTCCCATGAGGAGTTTGTGGCAATGATCCAGAGAGGAGACGGCTCCAAGTTTAACGTTGAAACGCTGAAACAGCTGCTGAAACTGCTCCCAGAGAAACACGAGGTGAGTGGGTGGGACTCTAAATGCGTAGACTGAGTCTATAGAGTCTACTCTACAGTTGAAGCTGTTGTATGAAAACCTCTCTTTCAGGTGGAAAACCTGCGCTCCTATGAAGGAGAACCAGACAAGCTGGCTGACGTCGACCGCTTTTATCTCCTCCTGCTGGCTGTCCCATGGTACTGCACCCATATATCTTAACTAAATCTGTCCTATTGATTACCTGAATATTACCCAATGCTGGGGACAGACTGCATGATTTAGAAAATAGTATACAATTTTTAAATGAAGGTAGATGATAAACAACTCCAGGCAACTCCACAACAGAAACTCTCGCTATACTCTCTTAACCAAGCGGGAGGTGTTGGTAAACCATGGATGTTAACATAAATGATAATAACATTGATGGTTATAATCTATAAATCGGATTTTTTTTTGTGATTTTCTATAGAGAGTTGGAAATGAGTAATCTCAAGTAGATCTTTAAAACCATACAGCACAATACATGATTTTTAACGTGTTTTCAAAGTTGACAATAGTAAACAAATATCACAGCTTTAGCCATTAGGAGTGACATTAGTAACATGGGTTTTAGGTCATTTGGATTCTCTCGTGTCACTTTCAAGACTTTTTTGAATTGGCTATTGCACTCAGCGCTCAGCAAGTTTGATACCCCGTTGTCCTGAGGGGCAAGATCTGGTCTAAATCGCCCTGATTGTACTGTAACTGCCATAACCGTGTGTGTGTGTGTGTGTGTGTGTGTGTGTGTGTGTGTGTGTGTGTGTGTGTGTGTGTGTGTGTGTGTGTGTGTGTGTGTGTGTGTGTGTGTGTGTGTGTAGCTACACGCTGCGTATAGATTGCATGCTGCTGAGCGAGGAGACCAGCGTTGTGTTGGAGAGTTTGATGCCCAAAGCCCAGCTGGTGGAGCAAGCCTGCAAGAGTCAGTCCCACTCTGCTTGCTAGCGACATGCTATTCACATGCTTAGGACACGATGGATGTTTTTAATTAGACTTTAATATTTGTAACCCACAGAAGAAGATTCACAATGCATATACCTCCATTCACAAATATTTGTTAATTGTGCTGCGTAAAATGATATCCACAAGACTAATTAATAAATTCTTGTAGAATTTTGTAGAATGTTTGCCACATCTAATCAGTATAATGCGGCTGCATACTAATGATATGTGATTCACAAACGATTAGCTAAAAAATAACAAATCTTTTGTGCGATCCGGTACGTACAATTCATATCTGCAAGTGGTTTCTTCATTGCGTTCAAAGTTTTGTGCATAAAATGTGAATTTTAGTCTAATTAGCCGTGTGTAAATCATTTTATGAAGCACAATTACCACATTTTGTGATCGGGGTACAGGCATTGTGAATCTTCTGATGTGGGTTACAAATAATGAAGTCCAATAAAAATGTCTATACTACACAACAAGAAATAAAATGAGTTTAAAATGACGTAACAAAACAGAATCACATATACATTTGAGTGTTGGATTAAGATTTCATGAGATTACACACTACTTTTTTATGCACACATTTTACTATTAATTAGATTTGTAAAGTAGTACACATCTAGTGTACAATAGTACAATAGTGTAAAATAGTACACATCTTATGTGTACGATTGTGTATTATTGTGCATTGATGTATTTACATCTGTGTAATATTGTGTTATTTTGTCTCAAGGCCTTAAGAACAGCCCACGCCTGCCCAGTTTCTGTAAACTTACCCTCGACATCGGGAACTTTCTCAACTATGTAAGCTTCTTCACAACAAACAACAGACCAGATAAGCCTCATTCTGAATGAATGAATGAATGAATCTATCTCTTCCCCCTCCCTCCCCCTCAGGGCAGCCATACAGGGAACGCAGAAGGGTTTAAGATCAGCACTCTGCTCAAGTTGACGGAGACCAAAGCCACGGGGTCACGGATCACCCTGCTCCACCACATGATAGAGGTACCCTACTGGACCGACTGGACCTACCGGGAACAGGGCGCAGCACAGGAGGCTACTGAGACCCAACCGGTCTCAGTAGCCTCCCTCAGACCGTTGGTCTGGTTTGATCCGCTTTTCTTTTTGACCTACAGGAGGCTGAGAAGAACCATCCGGACCTGCTGAAGTTACCAGAGGATCTGGATATCTGTGACAAGGCCGCTGGGTAGGAGACTGAATCGGCCTCTCGGAAAAATTCAACTCTGAAATGGCCAATTAAAGAATTAGGAATTCAAATTCAGATGTTAACTTTTGGTCGCAGGTGCCCGCTGACGGTGTGAGCTGTGTGTGTGTTTCAGGGTGCCCCTGGAGTCTATCCAGTCGGAGGCCGTCACCCTCATCAGGTTCCTGGAGAACACACAGAAGAAGGTGGAGGCTTCCTCTGCGGAGGACCTGAAGGAGAACTACCTCTCGGCCATCAAGGTACCGACGGCAGCGCCCTCTTTCTCTGTGGTTATGGTGAGGGTCTGTACTGAGGGTGTGGTTATGGTGAGGGTCTGTACTGAGGGTGTGGTTATGGTGAGGGTCTGTATTGAGGGTGTGGTTATGGTGAGGGTCTGTATTAAAGGTGTGGTTATGGTGAGGGTCTGTACTGAGGGTGTGGTTATGGTGAGGGTCTGTACTGAGGGTGTGGTTATGGTGAGGGTCTGTACTGAGGGTGTGGTTATGGTGAGGGTCTGTATTGAGGGTGTGGTTATGGTGAGGGCCTGTACTGAGGGTGTGGTTATGGTGAGGGTCTGTACTGAGGGTGTGGTTATGGTGAGGGTCTGTACTGAGGGTGTGGTTATGGTGAGGGTCTGTATTGAGGGTGTGGTTATGGTGAGGCTCTCACATGTCCTCTGTGGTTTCAGGACAACCTGGCCGGCTGCAAGAAGCTACAGGAGATGTTCACGTCCATCGAGGAAGAGAAGAGGACGCTGGCGGTGTACCTCTGTGAAGACCCCTCCAGGCTGGACCTGCAGGACGTCTTCAACACCCTCAAAGCCTTCAGAGCGCTCTTCATCAAAGCCTACAAGGTGACTCAGTCTACAGCCAATCAGAGAGCTAATTAATTAAAAACTCTACAGCCAATGAGAGTTCATTAAATATTCTATAGCCAATCAGAAAGGTAATTCAACTCTCTCCAGCCAATCTGAAAGATGAATTATACGTTTATTTTTTAATTTCTATCTATGCCATATAAGTTTATAGACGTATGCGTAGATACATATATATATATAAGTTCTTCTATACGTTTTTTTTTTATTTTTTAAATCTATCAATGTTTTTCTATCCCCTCAGGAGAACCACAGCCGCAGGGAGCAGGCTGTGAAGGTGGAGCGGCGGCGCAAGCAGCAGCAGGAGGAGGAGAGCAAACGACCCAAAGGGGAGGATGGAAAGCGCTGTGAGTGTTAAAAAGGCTCATGGTCCTTATTACAATGCACTGCTATTTATTAGTAAGCATCCATCCATTCATTTATTCATCCACCTATCCCTCATCCATATGCTGTATGGTATGGATGTAGTATGCACCGAGGGTGCACTGTTGCCATAGTACCAATGCAGTAGTGGCCTGTTTTCCCCGTTCTGCAGTGAGGAAGACTGTGGCGGTACAGGAGGAAGGCTGCATCATAGACAACCTGCTGGCGGACATCAGGAAAGGCTTCTGTCTCAAGAAGAGCAGATCCCGCCCCGACGCAGACACACTCCCCCCTGACGCAAACACACTGGCCCCTGACCCAGACACACTGGCCCCTGACCCAAACACACTGGCCCCTGACCCAGACACACTGGCCCCTGACCCAAACACACTGGCCCCTGACCCAGACACACTGGCCCCTGACCCAGACACACTGGCCCCTGACGCATACACACTGGCCCCTGACCCAGACACACTGGCCCCTGACGCATACACACTGGCTCCTGACTCAGACACACTGGCCCCTGACGCATACACACTGGCCCCTGACTCAGACACACTGCCCCCTGCTGGCACCACCGAGGACAGCGGGCAGCCTGGTAAGACCTGCTACCTGTGATAATAAAGTGTAAATAAATAAAGTGTGGCGTATTATGAGTGGTGGTCGTAGTCACACTAGTATTATGAGTGGTACTCACACTAGTATTATTAGTGGTGGTCGTAGTCACACTAGTATTATTAGTGGTACTCACACTAGTATTATTAGTGGTGGTCGTAGTCACACTAGTATTATGAGTGGTACTCACACTAGTATTATTAGTGGTGGTCGTAGTCACACTAGTATTATGAGTGGTACTCACACTAGTATTATGAGTGGTGGTCGTAGTCACACTAGTATTATGAGTGGTGGTCGTAGTCACACTAGTATTATTAGTGGTGGTCGTAGTCACACTAGTATTATGAGTGGTACTCACACTAGTATTATTAGTGGTGGTCGTAGTCACACTAGTATTATGAGTGGTACTCACACTAGTATTATTAGTGGTGGTCGTAGTCACACTAGTATTATTAGTGGTGGTCGTAGTCACACTAGTATTATTAGTGGTGGTCACACTAGTATTATTAGTGGTGGTCGTAGTCACACTAGTATTATTAGTGGTACTCACACTAGTATTATTAGTGGTGGTTCTAGTCACACTAGTATTATTAGTGGTGGTCGTAGTCACACTAGTATTATTAGTGGTAGCATTAGTGTCTATGGTCCTCACATCTGCATGCCTCCACGTCCTCCACAACTTGTAGAACCACCACATCTTCCAGGAGCTCCAGAACCGGCAGGCCTCCCAGAACCACAACAATCTTCCCCCAACACAAAGGAGGACCGGCTCTACGGATCCACGGTGGTCCTCAGTTTCTCTGACCTCCCCGTTCTTGAGAGTTCTTTCCCGTCTCCGCCCGCCACCCCCCCGCTCACCGCGGAGCCCAGGCCCCTGATCACGTCCTCTCCTGACTGGCGGGTCAGGGAGGAGGGAGGCGCGGAGCGTCCAAACAACACCAACGCCGCGCTGGAGGGGGCGGGCGAGGAGGGGGAAGGGGCCGGTCTGGAGGACCCCGTGCCCAGCGGAGGGGGATCAGAGGGCGGAGCCGAGCCAGGCAAAGACACGGGTGAGATAATGGGTGTGTTTAAGAATCGAGGGCCGGGTGTCCTAGTGGGAACGGTTGGTATCTTTAGGCCCAATCCCATTTCTACCCCTTACCCCTTCCCCTTACCCCTCCCCTTCCCCTTCCCCTTCCCCTTCCCCTTCCCCTTCCCCCTTCCCCCTTCCCCCTTCCCCCTTCCCCCTTCAAAACAAGGGGGAGGGGTAAGGGGTAGAAATGGGATTGGGCCTTAATGTGGTCTGGTGGTCTGGTGTACTGCTGCATCTCTGACTGGATCGGTGTGCTTCTCTGAAAACACAGTTTCGACTTCCTCGGTTCCAGAGGGGAGATCCGCACACGGCAAGGCCAAAAACATCTGCCCTCAACAGTGAGGTGAGTTCCCGTCTGACTCCCGTCTCGTGTAGCCTCTGACTCTTCTGTCTTGCTGTGTGTCCGCTATCATTCTGTTTGGACGTGAAGGGTCTGCTAATGTTTTGACTTCTTCTCTCCTTTCTCTCACCAGTTGATCTTAAAAAAAAAATGACCCAGAAGTCCCCACAAGACCCCACCCTCCCCATACTACACCCACTGTCCCCCAATTTTGGACCCACACAATAACCTGATTGTTATTGGTAATCAATGTCATGATTTTAAACTCCGATATGAAATTGGAATTAAAGTGTCAATAGAGAACTGACAGCACAAGAAAGAAACTATTTTTTCAAATTGACAAAATTATTTTATTATATTTAAGAACATATATATACATAGCCTATATATCATTTTATATTAATTTCTGAATTATTTTTGGCGGGCTGTGATGTAGAACCTTCCATGTGATTAATGTTTTTTAAAATGTAAAATAAACGTGTAAAGTAACCCTGGTGTACGATAGTCATCTTTATCAGTATAATCCTATCAAAGAAATGTATGGATATGGATAGTCAAATAACATAGTCATATGTGCACTGCAATATGCAGTAAATATATATAATACACAGGTCATTAAGGGTCTTCAGGGGCGAGTATAGTTTGTATTTGAATAATTAATCACTCATGCATTTCTACTTACCCTGCTCTCTTTTCAGTTGTATTTTTTTCACTAGTATTTCAAGTTAACGGTTGAGAGGAAGGGAATCATTTTCCAGGCTGCAGCGCTTACGTCAGCCCGAAGCGTTCTCTAACGGGAAATCACAGCCTTGGTTCCTTCTGATGGTCACAAACACAGCATTAACCTGCACTTAACACCCTCCATGATGCCCACAAACACAACATTAACCTCTCCAGAAGGCCTTTGTGACGTCACCGATGCAGCGTTAACCTGCAGCGAAAACCTTTCTTATGGTCACAAACACAACATTAACCCCCAGGGAGAAGATACTTCTGATGGTCACAAACAGCATTAACCTCTGGAGAAGGCCAACGTGATGCCACCAACACCGCGTTAACCCCCAGAGCAGACCGGCCGCGAGCCTGAGGTGATGGAAGCCATCTTGCTGCCGTTGTTGACACGGAGGCCATCGCCTGGGGCAATTGGATGAAAGGATAGGTGCGGAGGAGAGCGAAGAGGAGGAGAGGAGAGGTATGGAGGGAGGGAAGTTTGACCAGAGAAGAGAGGAGCAAGGGAGAAAGTCGAGGAGAAGGGAGGGAAGAGCACATAAATGAAAGGATAGAGGAGGGGGGAGAGAAGGGGTAGGAAAGAAGAAAAAATAAGAGAATAGCATTGGAGAGCTGGTAATGGTTTTATCAAACTTGGACTACTCTATGATATTTCTATGACCCACGAGTTCAGGGCCCTTCCCGGACCCAGGAAGGAGCTAGGACCTTGCAGACACCATGGTGCAGGGAGGGGGCGAGAGAGGGGAGGACTGACCCTAACCACCTGTGAGTAGTTGAAGGAGTGTTTCACTGGCTCGCCTTGAGGTGGATATTTTACTGTCCTACTGCTGGGACCTGACCTCTGACCTCACTCTTCTATACACAGGTAAACTAATTTCTCTCACCTGTCGACATCATATTCAGGGGCAGTGCCGAGTGAAAGGCCGGTGATCTTGTAGTGACGATGTCTCCTCCTTCATCCCTCCATTCTGTCTCTCCATCATCTCTCCATCGTTCTGTCTTTATCATCTCTCCATCATTCTGTCTCTCCTCTATCATCGCCATCATTTTATCCTCTCCTATATCATCTCTCCATCATTCTGTCCCTCCTCTATAATCTCAATCAACCTGTCTCTCCTCTATCATCCCTCCATCATTCTGTCTCTCCTCTTTAATCTCCCTCATTCTGTCTCTTTATAATCTCCATTGTTCTGTCTCCTCTATCATCCCTCCATCTGTTATTGTTCCTTTATCTTGTTACTGACCGGCTTTAGTGAAAGTGATATTGAATTTTGTTCTTGTTTAACAAGTAATTGTTAATTGTTAAGATTAGCTTTATTAATCATCAATTATTCCAAACAATGAAAGCTATGTTTCATTTCAACACATATCTTTTTCACCATTCAGAAAATTACCTGTTGGATTTTGATGATTTCACTGTGAGATGAATTGCAAAAAAAATGATAAAGTTAATGGCACCGTCCCTTAGCCCCAAACAGGTTTGGAACCAGTGATGTAGATAACATTGAGATGAATGCATATTTATAATAGTAGCTTTCCATAATTACAGACTTTAATACTCTGTTCATGCTGTCTGCAGTGACACAGGAAGTGTGATTGTTGCTTGGTTACGGGCAGAATAAAAACTGTTATTTTGAGCGTCCGGAAATGGAAGTATGTGATTGAATGGATGATTAAATGTGTTAGCTGTCCCTTGGGCAGTTACATGATGTAACAGTTGTCTCTGAATCCCTCTCAGACGCCAGGAATAGCCAACATTGATCTACCAACCGAGTTCAGACAGAAGGACATAAATATTGCTGATTAATAGGATTGTCAATTCAATTAAGAAATAATCAATTAAGAAATGATTAAATAACACAGTACTTGTTGAAAAAGAGAGAATTGTTGATGGAATTTCTAAATGTGGCTAAGATAAGTAACAAGTTAGCAGTTATCAGATATTAATAACTGATTTTTTTTCTGATTAAATCCTGCCAACCTCTGACCTCTACGCCTATCAATCAGAGTGGAGATAGAGCCTGCAGCTCGTGATGTCTGAGGGGACGATAGTGAAGGAAGGATGGCTTCATAAACGAGGTTAACAACTCTTTGTGTGTATGTGCCTGTGTTTGTTTGGGTCTGATGGTCTGGGCTACTGTGTACGTGTCTATCCCTGAAATAAACTCATTACTACAGAAATAGTCCATCGTTCTTTCTCCCTCCCTCTCTCTCTTAATTCAATTACATTTCAAAGAGCTTTACTGGCATATGGATGCCTGCATTTACATTGTGAAATTCACATAAGAACAATAAAAGATAATGCAAAAATAAATATGTACAACAGTTATAGGTACTCAAATTAGCATGTCCCTGTCTCACTCTCTCTCTCCCTCTCTCTCTCTCTCTCTCTCTCTCTCTCTCTCTCTCTCTCTCTCTCTCTCTCTCTCTCTCTCTCTCCGTCTCATCTGTCTGTTTGTTGTCTTTCTCCCTCTCACAGGAGAGTACATAAAAACATGGCGCCCAAGGTTCTTCCTCCTAAAAAGCGACGGTACCTTCATCGGCTACAAGGAGCGACCACAGGGTGTAGACCAGTTAGTGACCCCCCTAAACAACTTCTCTGTTGCCCGTAAGAGCTATATTCTCGAGTCTAGGTCAATACTCTAGTTCTCTTAAAGGAGGCACATTTCAAGTCCATTGTCTTTAGATCTATACTGTTGGTCTCTGAAAGATTCTATCTACATATAATATGTTAGTTCTCTCATGCTCTTCATCTACTCCCGCTCTCCTCCTCCTCCCAACCTCTAGAATGTCAGGTAATGAAGACAGAGCGACCGAAGGCCAACTCCTTCATGATTCGCTGTCTCCAGTGGACCACGGTCATAGAAAGGACCTTCTACGTGGACACACCTGAGGAGAGGTACAATTAATCCACTGAGGACACTTAAGGTCCTTACACACCTCAGGACAGGTCAAATCAATCCACGGAAGACACTTAAGGTCCTTACACACCTGAGTGCAGGTCAAATCTATCGACTGAGGACTGGTACAATTAATCCACTGAGGGCAAGTAAAGTTAATCTAATGAGAACAGTTAAATTAGTCTAAGGAGGACAAGTATAGTAAAGTCAATCCACACCTGGGGACAGGTAAACTTAATCTACTGAGAACATATAAGGTCCTTACACACCTGAGTGCAGATTTGGTTAATCCACTAAGGACAGGTAAGGCTAATACACTGAGGACAGGTAAAGTTAATATATTGAGGACAGGTAAAGTTTATCTAGTGAGTACAGGTAAAGTTAATCTACTGAGGACAGGTAAAGTGAATCTATTGAGTACAGGTAAAGTTAATCTATTGAGTACAGGTAAAGTTAATCTATTGAGGACAGGTAAAGTTAATCTACTGAGGACAGGTAATGTGAATCTATTGAGTACAGGTAAAGTTAATCTATTGAGTACAGGTAAAGTTAATCTATTGAGTACAGGTAAAGTTAATCTACTGAGGACAGGTAACGTGAATCTATTGAGTACAGGTAAAGTTAATCTATTGAGTACAGGTAAAGTTAATATATTGAGGACAGGTAAAGTTAATCTATTGAGGACAGGTAAAGTTAATCTATTGAGTACAGGTAAAGTTAATCTATTGAGGACTTCTCCAGACAGGACAGCTCTTCTCTAGACAGCTGAACTCAGAGCCTTTTACTGTGTGTGGTCAGGGAGGACTGGCTGGGCTCCATCCAGGGGGTGGCGGCCAAACTGCAGAGATCAGAGGAGCAGGAGGAGGCAGAGGAGGACCGGAGCGAGCCTCACCTCAACCACCCCAGAGACAAAGTGGTACGATCCGTTCTGGTTCTAGCGCTCTAAAACCGACAGAATACATCATTATTATTAACATTAGAAATGTTCTTCTACTACTTAAAAAGCATCTGTGCGCACGCATGTGTGTTTACATGAAATATCTATATGGATACATTGGTGTGTGTTTGTGTGTGTGTCTGTGTGTGTGTGTGTGTGTGTGTGTGTGTGTGTGTGTGTGTGTGTGTGTGTGTGTGTGTGTGTGTGTGTGTGTGCGTGTGTGTGTGTGTGTGTGTGTGTGTGTGTGCGTGTGTGCGTGCGTGCGTGCGTGCGTGCGTGCGTGCGTGCGTGTGTGTGTGTGTGTGTGTGTGTGTGTTAACCAGTCCATGCTGGACTTTGAGTACCTGCGCCTGCTGGGGAGGGGGTCGTTCGGGAAGGTGATCCTGGTGAAGGAGACGTCCACGGGGAGGTACTACGCCATGAAGATCCTCCGCAAGGAGGTCATCGTCACCAAGGTAACCTGACCCCCTGACTGTGTGAGTGTGTGTGTGTGTGTGTGCAAGTGCGTGTGGGTTTGTGTGTGGGTGTATGTGGTTGTGTGCGTGCATGGGGGGAGTGTTGTTTTACTTATACTGACTAATATTTAATGACTTGAGGACACATTTTGTGACAACAAAACCAGTGAATGTGGTGATTGTTGTTTGCTTACGTTGTTGTTGTCAGGATGAAGTGGCTCACACACTGACGGAGAACAGAGTGCTGCAGACGTCGCGACACCCCTTCCTCACCGTGAGGATCAATTATATGGATATATTTATTTTAGAAATAATTATATATATATACAGTATATATATATATTTTTTGTGTTAAATATATATACATATATCTACACAACAGACGGTGATATGGAGTAGATGAAATGTGTTTCTGGATGTTAGGTGTTGCGGTACTCCTTCCAGACCCACGACAGGCTGTGTTTCGTCATGGAGTACGCCAACGGAGGGGAGGTTAGCACTGCTGCATTCCTTAACCATGAGTTCATAGCTGTGCTGGTCCTTAGAGGGCATGCAGTAGCAGGCAGTAGCTTCTTTCCTTCAACTGATCTGCTTGCTTTGGCCCGTCCCCATGGCAACTCATCCAGAAGCAGAAAATGCTACAACTTTCTTTTGTATTTTGGAAAAGAAGCCTACATTTTTATTAAAATAGTCTTTCTGTCTCCTTTCGCTTTCGCCTTCTCTGTATCTCTGTCTGTCTCCCCCTTCCCCCCCCCCTCCCTCCCTCCCTCCCTCCCAGCTTTTTTTCCATCTCTCGAGGGAGCGCGTGTTCTCGGAGGAAAGAGCTCGTTTCTACGGAGCAGAGATCGTCTCCGCTCTCGACTACCTGCACTCTGTCAAAAATGTTGTCTACAGAGACCTAAAGGTCTGTCTGTCTGTCTGTCTGTCTGTCTGTCTGTCTGTCTGTCTGTCTGTCTGTCTGTCTGTCTGTCTGTCTGTCTGTCTGTCTGTCTGTCTGTCTGTCTGTCTGTCTGTCTGTCTGTCTGTCTCTCTCTCTGTCTCTCTGTCTGTCTGTCCAAACTCAAGGTGTGGCATTCCGGTCTACCTGTCTGTCTCTCCCTTTCTGGCTCTCGTTTTCCCTCTTGATCTGTCTGCCTGTGTTTGTGTGTGTCTTCATGCTCCAGTCAGAACAGTATGGAAAGCCAAGAAGGCCACAAACTGGCCCTAGAATGGCGCGGTAAAAGGGCTAAACCGCACGGAAACCATACGGAATCAGTACGGAATCCGTACGGAATCTGTGCGATTTGGCAGGAATTCCGTTTCCGTACGGTTTTCCTGCCAAAACGTACGGAATTCCTGCCAAACCGCACGGATTCCGTACGGTTTCCGTGCGGTTTAGCCCTTTTACCGCAACATTCTAGGACCAGTTTGTGGCCTTCTTGGCTTTCCATAGAACAGTGTATTATGTATATCTTGCAGCTGGAGAACCTGATGCTGGATAGAGAAGGCCATGTTAAGATCACTGACTTCGGCCTCTGTAAGGAGGGCGTCACAGACGACGTCCCCATGACTACCTTCTGCGGAACCCCTGAATACCTAGCGCCAGAGGTAAGACCACACCCCCTAGAGTAAGACTCTGCCCCCTAGAGTAAGACCATGCCCCCTAAAGTAAGCCCACCAACCCTAGAGTAAGACCACACCCCCTAGAGTAAGACTCCGCCCCCTGGAGTAAGACCATGCCCCCTAAAGTAAGCCCACCAACCCTAGAGTAAGACCACACACCCCTTAGAGTAAGACCACACCTTTTGTGTGTGTGTGTGTGTGTGTGTGTGTGTGTGTGTGTGTGTGTGTGTGTGTGTGTGTGTGTGTGTGTGTGTGTGTGTGTGTGTGTGTGTGTGTGTGTGTGTGTGTGTGTCCAGGTGTTGGAGGACAGTGACTACGGCCGGGCGGTGGACTGGTGGGGTCTGGGCGTGGTGATGTATGAGATGATGTGCGGCCGGCTGCCGTTCTACAGCCACGACCACGAGGCGCTGTTCTCCCTCATCCTGACCGAGGAGGTCCGCCTCCCCTCCACGCTGAGCCAGGCCGCCCGCCGCCTCCTGGCCGGCCTGCTGAGGAAGGACCCCAAGGCCCGGTAGGAGGGCCAGGTGCTAGCCAAATGTGAAAAATATTGTTTGATTTTGCCTTCAATTACAAGCTTACATTGTTTGATTTGAGGCCCGCAGGAAGTAATGCAGCCCTTTGTGCTCTGCGAAAGCAGTCCGGTTGCAGTTTTTGTGTGCGTCGCGCTACAAAAGAAGACTGCAACGTTGATAGGTTAATCAATTGTCACGGCTCCTTGTCAGATAGAGCAAGCAAATGTAATCACTTTTGACTAAGGGTTGGGTTATTGTTTGGATTGACGTTTGCTAGTATTTTGGACATTTTATAGACCTAAATGATTGGTCAAATAAATGATCATTGGTAAGAATTGGAAATTACGCTAACAATAATCGGTTGCTTAATGGTGAAACTGGGTGACCTTTGAACCTGTTCTGAACTCAGGCTGGGCGGTGGTCCCGGGGACGCCAAGGAGGTCATGAAGCACCAGTTCTTCACGGGGGTCCGGTGGGAGGAGGTTTTTCTCAAGAAGGTATGGAGAGAGCATCCATCACAGCTCCTCAAGAATGTCAGGGGAGGAAAAGCTGGCGTTCGCTAGCACATCACACCTCATTTGCATAACCCCTCCCTCTTCCACCAGCTGACTCCGCCCTTCAAGCCCCAGGTGACCTCAGAGATGGACACACGCTATTTTGACATGGAGTTTACCGGTCAGGCCATAACCATCACCCCACCCGGACACGGTACATAAACAACCTCCCCTACTCTCCCTCTCTCCTTTTTGCTAGTTGCTAGTTCGTGCCGAGACTCCTCACCCTAACTGCTCCTGATGAGCTTGCTGTCGTCTTGCATGGCTGACACCGCCGTCGGTCTGAGAATGGATGCATGAATGGGTGAATGTTGGCAAGGGCAATATTGTAAAGCGCTTTGAGTAGCCACTGGTTAGGAAAGCGCTGTATAAATGCAGTCCATTTACAATTGACCTGTATCTGACTGACACAGATGGTCAACGCTGTCACGACGAAGTACTGAGTGTTGTCCTGTTGTGGTTCTCTGCTGCCGTCCACCAGACCGAGTGCTGGAGACGTTGGATGGCGATGACGGGCCCAGCTTCCCCCACTTCTCCTACACGGCCAGTGGGACGTCCTAGCGCGACAGGCTCCCTGTCAC